>NW_021621098.1:7157375-7166790 GCF_004785775.1 Grammomys surdaster
ATATACACACACATATACCATACACACCACACCAGACATATACACACCACACACCACACACCCCACGAAAAGAAAGGAATTGTAGTTAGGAGAGCAGGGAAGAGGAACAAGGGTCTAGTGTTTAAGAAAGCAGACTTCTAAAGATTATAGATGGTAATGATCGTCCAATCGCGTGAATGTCTTTAATGTCACTAAATTGTCCACTTAAAATGGTTAAGACAGCAAACTGTATGTGATGCATATTTTACCTCCAATACATGTGTGATTATATCATCACCTCAAGTCCTGTTGTATCTCCCTTGTCTGATTTCAGCCTTTCTCTTTTGCATCTCCCTCCTCTTCCACAGGGTGCATCTCCACTTGGGTCTTTTGTCTCTGAACAGTTTTCCATAATTGGCTTTTAGTCACGCAGGAAGACTGGGGCTCTGATAACCCCCATTCCTTTTGGATCCTCCACAGCCATACCTTCTCAGTTGCTTTTAAGTAGAAAGAGAAAGTCCGTGGCTTTGCAGTGGTACATTTAATAATTCATAAATCACCAGAGGTTCAAATGAGTTCAAAGTTTAAAAGTTTAAAAGTTTTGCTGAAGCTCTAAGTTTAAACTGTCAAAGCCTTTGACAAAAAACTTTTCCTGTCTGGAATATTTAAGATTGTTATGCCACATTAGATTCAGGGTCTCCAATAGCCTTCCCTCCCAAAGCGGGTCTCTCCAGAAAACTGTGGCATTGTGGATGATTGGCGTTCTCTTTTATAGCAGTGAATCCAAATGGGTCTTGCAACAGAGCACAGCAGAGGCTGGAAGCTAAAGGAGAGCAGTGGGCCTCCGGACATGCACACTCTGAGCAGCCACCGTGCGGAAGTTCTCTTTAAAAGGCTGGAAACTCCAGTGCAACTCTGGCAGATGCACGTAACTGGAGGACAGCAAATTGTGTCTAGTCTGCTATTTCAAAATCTGGAAGCTGAGAGGCCACATCATCTGCTGGCCCCCAAGTGACCCCCAGTTTTTCAGGAATAATGACTGCATTTGCATGTACCATTGAGCATGGTGTCGGCTACATGCACCAAGGCATTTTCTGGAATTTCTTGGGACCTGAACAGTCATTCTTTGACTGACTGGTCATTTCTAACACCCTGACCTCGTACCCTGGCTCCATAAGTGATGTTATTTGGGTGACTATTTCTCAGAGATCTACCTGGGCTCCCTCTGGGGGTCACATGCCAGCACCTGGCCACGTACTTGCCCTGCACTGGACTTTCACTTCAGACAAGCAATGTCTCCATCCACCCCAGACAGACACCCTCCTAGACAGACACACACCATACCTCCCTCCCATCTTGTTCGCCACCACAACCCAGGCATTCGTGTACTGTCGCTCGGAGATGGGAGCTCCCTCCCTGTGCACCAAGCACTTCTCATGGACCTTCCACAGTGTCCTCCCATCCAGCACGGTCCGCCAAGCACATCAATACCAGGAACAGCTCTGGCATAGTCACAATCGTTCCCTAGCTTCCAGAATTATGTGACAGGATGTTGTAAAATCACCCATGACGTGCATGTTATAGTACTCAACTCCCAACCTTGGGCCCACTCTTTAAAACTGTTATAAATCACTTCCTGTGTTCCCAACAAGTTCTCCTCCATGTCCCTATCTCGTGTGATGAGCCACGATATTAGGTGACTCTACTGGATCCTATGGGATCCCTGCTAAGAGAAGTCAGCAGTTATTTCTCCAACTGTCTCTGATGACATATCTTGTCGACTTCTGGAACTGCACTCCACTCTCAGTCTCCTTGGGTTTGTGCCAACTTCCACATCCCTCACAGTCTCCTTCCCATTCTCGGCACATACACAGCCTGTTCCACTCACAGAAAGTGGCTGCCTCTGGGTCTCTAGCTGCAGTCCCCATACAAGTAGACCTCAAGTCTGAGTCTCCAGTGCCCAGCTTTCTTCTGGATGCCAGCACCCCTTTGCCATGTCTCTACTGTTGCTCCCACTGTAAACCAACAAACCCGAGCACTTTCATTGATTGAATGTGTAATCAAAATGAGCAGGATGCCCCCTCTGTGCACGGCCAGGCCCTGCATCCCTTCCGAGTGCAATGTTGCCTTTTCTTTCTACCCATGTGCCTTCTGCACTCCCACCGAGTCATGTATCTGGCTGCCCACAGTAGAATCCCAAGCTCTTCCTCACAGTTTCCCCCTTGACCTTTCTATCTGATCTCAAATACATCCCTCTGGCTAGACCAATCTTCTGCCAATCCCACCCTGCCCCACACCCAGTCTTGCCCCCCACCATCTCTTGTTTTTTCTGTCATTAGCCTCCTTCCTGATTAGTCTCTCCCTCTGACCTTCCCTCCGCCATCTTGACAGGGCCTCCTCCTTCCTGGAGCTGCAGCCCACATGAAAACATGAGGCCCTTCTGACCTAGTGGCTTTGTCAGCCACCCTCACTGCCACGGAATCCTCTTTTCCTCCAGCCTTTACTCCAGCCACCTCAGACTTCCTGCTGTCCCCGGCATGGCATGCAGCCTCTCAGATTGTCACGCCTGATCAATAGAGCCAACCCTACTCCGCTGCCTTTCTAGTGTCCTCTGCCTGGTCACCCTGTCTCTTTACAGGCCCATCAGCTTCTATCATAAACTGGCTTAGAATAGGGAATGTTTATCTCTACGCCCACCTACACATACACACACACACACACACACACACACACACACACAGACCACCATGTACCATACCATGGTCATCCATAAGACATGCTTTCCTTGCCTGTGGGGGCATCTGCTGCTTACCTGTGAACCTTCTCTTGGTACAGCAATCTCTCTCTCTCTCTCTCTCTCTCTCTCTCTCTCTCTCTCTCTCTCTCTCTCTCCCTTTCTCTTTTCCTCCTCCTCCTCCTCCTCCTCCTCCTCCTCCTCCTCCTCCTCCTCCTCCCCCCCTCTGGAGTGGCTTGAACTCATCACGTGTATGAGCTCCACCAGCAGCTATTTAACACAGAGTTGAAATTCTCATCACTGTCCCTTTCCAGTTTGCAACTGATCACATTTTCAATTTTCCCTAATGTTATGGTTTGGATCTGCTGTGCGCCACAAGTTCTGTATGCTGTGTACTGAATGCTTGGTCTGCCTCTGTATGCTGTGTACTGAAGTTGTGGAAGCTTTGGAGTGTGACACCTTGCTGGAGGAAGTAGATACCAGAGGGCCTTTAGAAGGAGTCCCCAGACCCCAGTTGTGTCCCCACCCTGCCTTTTTATTATTCTCCCCACTACACACACTCTTTGTGTCCTGTCCCCTCAGGCATACCCCTGCTGTCTCAATGATCTGCCCAAGTGTCACGAGAGGCCAAGCTACTGTTGAGTTCCAAAGAAACCCTGGACACATTGCTAACTGAGGTACCTATTAACATACCAAAGCCAGGCTCCCCCAGCATCTGAGATCTCTGCTTCAGAGTTCTGGCTCATCTTAGTACTTATCACCCCTGCTACCCTAAACCTCTCCAGCTACTGAGCCTAGCTGCCCTTCTCCCAGCTTCTTTCTCTCCTATATAACCCATCCATTTGGCCACATGCTATCTTGGTTCCTCTTGGCTCTTCTCCGCTTGTCCTCTCTCCTGACCCTCTCTCTTCTCTACGTCTCTCACTCTCTCCGCTCTGTCCCCTCCTCTCATAGTCCAATCTATTCTGCTGACTATTCAGTCTGAGCCCTTTCAGATGTTTCTGGCTGTTCTCTCCTTCTCTCATATCTACAGTGAAAACATTTTCCCCAACCATACCTAGGAGTAATCATATCCTGGACTGAACCCTCTACAACCATGAGCCAAGATAAATCTCCCCTCACTTAGGTTTGTTTCTGTCAGAGACTTAGTGATAGTAACTAACATCATCAGTCTGAACTCTTGAAAAGAAAAGAGAATTCACGTTTTAAGGCAGGGTTCCTCCCCAGCAGCAGCATCTACTTTCTCTGCAGGTGATAAAATCCATGTATATCCAGTGCCACACATCTAGGCATTGTGTATAACATTCCAATTTCTCCTAGAGTAGCCATAATTCAGTACATGCTCAAACCTGGGCAACACATGGGCATACAGCTCAGTGGATAGAGTGATTTTCTAGTATGCATGAAGGTCTTTAATTTCCAGCAAAACATAAACTGGGCATGGTAGTGCAGTCAGGAGGTAGAAGAGAGGAAGATCAGAAGTTCCAGGTCATCCTTGGCTACATAGTGAGCTTGAGGCCAGCCTGAGCTACGTGAGAGTCTGTGTTAAAATTGATAAATAAATATTAAAAGTCAAGACAGACAAGTATTTGTATGTTTCATAAGGAGCAGAAGTTTTGGTAGAAGTTTGTAAACCATCTGGTATGTATGTTAAGGATGCTATCTGTCATCTCTTCTCCTTCAGTCTATGAGAAGGTGGTGTATCTAGGCTTTGCCTACACATCATGATAAATGTCAGCTTTCATGTCTGCCACCCCAGGGTTTAAACTCTGGCTCCATCTGCATCGATCTGCCTCAGGTCACTTACTTCCAGCTACAGTTTTCTCAAGTGAGGAAATGAGATGCCTTCAGGCTCTGTAGAGATGAAATGAAGCCCCCCCCTTTGGGGTACATGTAACAGAGGCTTCAGCTGCATCTACTCCTACTATACTAAATATTTTATATATCATACTAGTTCAATGTTACAGATGAAGAAATTGGGGCATGTTATGCAACTTGCCCCAAATCACATAGCTAGTAAGTAGCAGATTTAGAATCTAACCCCAGGCAAATTGAGTCAGAAGGCTGTGCGCTCAGCTGTTCATCACTGTAGTATTAATATTTAATAAATTTCGTTACTGGGCTGCTTACCTCCTCAGTAGTTTATGTTCCCGAATGAAAGACACACACAGCCTTTATATTTTAAAATGCCTTATGCAGCGCAATAGCTGGGCCATTGCCGAACCACCACTGCTCCTAGAATCCACCTTTCACCAATAATTCTGAGTTACTTCTTACTAATTTCTAGGTCCCATCTTGGCTGTTCCTGACCCAATTGAACATGGGCTGCACTCTTCTGGCCCCTTTACATGGCAGCTCTGCCTCTCTGTCCTGCACTCTTCTCAGGTATGGAAGCCTGGGAATTCTAAATTCCACTTCTCTCTCTCCTCCCCAGCTATTGGCTACTAGCATCTTTAAATACCAATAAGAATTAACTGGGCAGATTTCCAGAAGCTATGTGCAGACCCTCATGTGCAAACTGTTCAGGGGGGACCCAGTTAGTATTAGAATACAAGCAGCTACACATCACAGTGTGTCTCCGTGTCTCAAACCCTTCAAGTGCTGTCACCGTGCTCCCCATTGCTGGCATCATTATCCAGGATGCCAATCACATCCACCCCATTATAAGATCATAGTGAGCTAGCTGCTCGGCTCCAAAGTAGTAACTGTGTCGCTCAAACACAACTGTGTTCATCTGGCAACTCTGGAACTGCAAAGGCCAGTGTGGGGTGGCACTAAATGTAAGACACACAATCAGAAGGCAGTGAAATTCCAGAGTCAAGCTAGGAGACCGGCTGGCAAGAGGTCAGAGGGCGGCCCTGGCACACCCTCACCCAGTGCACTTGCTGCCTTTCTTCACAGAGAGGCTGGCAGATCCCAGCCACCCTACCAACTTCAGCCAGACAGGAGTTTTGTAATTATGTCTGCCTCCTCTCAGGGTCCCCACAGAGATCAGACATTAAAGAGTTGTCTTGGGCTGTCCTTGCATTCCACCCCAGTCAGAAAATGAGAACAACTAACCGGTCAGTGTTCACTATAAAAAAATCACAATTACTTGTAAACTACAGAAGAAGAATTAAATATATCTTGTGTCATGGGCTTGTTTTCCAGGAAAGTCACTCAGCTTGTGTTTTCTTTCCCTTCCTTACAGTCATCAAGCCACCTTGCTCCCTTTCCCAAGGCTCTTTTACCAAGCTGGTTTACAGAAAAGGAACTTCTATTGAGATAGAACATACCAGGTATGATGGCTCATGGAAGTCTGCTGCAGAAGGAATGTTATGAGTTCAAGGCCAGCCTGGGCCACATGAGACACTGTCCCAAAGAACAAATGAGATCATCTGTGCTGGGTGCTTTCCAAACAAGAGAAGCTTCCTTCAAGCCCATATAAGTTTTGGCAAAATTTTAAGTTTTTTATGTCCATAAGACTTCTGACATCTTGTTGGGTGTTGAGTAGAGGCTACCCTCGGGTCCTAGAAGATCCCCAGTGGCCAACCATGTTGATTTCTTAAAACAAAAAACAAAAACAAAAAAAACAGGCTCACTGCAAATCACTGACTTCTTTGTGACAAGCAGGTGAGTCTCTGTCTCTAGTATGAAGAGATGAAATTCCACCTCAGCAATACCCAAGAAATGTTCTCCGACGTTCACACACTCACACTTTGCACTGCACATTTAACAATTCAACAAAATCGAGCCAGATTAGATATCCATCCACAGATGAGTGATTAATAAGGCTGTGATATAGATAGATATAAATAGATAAGATAGATAAATATGGATAGGTATATCTACAGATATCTTCAAATATATCCGCAGGTCTAGGTAGATAGATAGACAGACAGATCTATCTCACACACATACACACACACAAATTGTATTCAACTGTAAAGAAAAGTGAAATTTGAAGGTAAACAGAACAGGAACACATTATTTTAAGTGAAGTAACCCAGGCTCAGATAGAAAATTTGTATTTCCTCTCTCATATGCAGAGTCTAGCCTCTAACTGATAAATATGAATACCCAAGTGTGATAGCAGGACCTCCATGACACAGGGTCTGCTTCCAGGTCTCTGGCTTCTGTGGCACCATCAATACTGGATCCTCACTGAGACTGGTTATCCCTGTGCCAAGGAAGTCCTGCAGCTTTGGATCAGTAGGACTGGCTCTTTCACCAATCATTTGAAGATGATATAGATTTTGAGGTAGGCCAACTCAGAGCCCTGGATCTGGGCCAGAGTGAAAGCTGCATCAGCTCTCCCGTATCTGAACCACCAGGGTGAGCGCTCCTGTCCTGCTCAGATTAGGCCACCTAATGCTGCCATTGGCAGGAGGCAGGATCAGCTCTCAGCTCTCCTGCTCTCACACCTTTGGGGCTGGCTCATCCATGCCTTCAACATCAGAGCCAGCTCCATTGTCCAGGCAAGGTGCAGGGCCTGCTCTCTTAATGCTACAGCCAGTAGGGGGACAGGGCCAGGTCATCCATAAATCCAGGACCAGCTCTCCCAAATCCTACAGGTGACAAGAGACAAGGGGAAGGGCGTCGACCTGTATCCACACCACCTCATGGCAGACCAGTGGTAGGGCCAGCTCTCCCACACTCTTGCCCTCGAGGCTGGTTCACCTGCATCACCACTAAAATTTAAATTTTTAAAAAGAAAATATGCTCACAGATAACATGACCCTGTTTCTGCCACTGTCCACTACTTAGATCCAAATCATAGTTTTATCAGGACACAAGAGTAAGGGATTAGACGGCTGGCACCTCAGAGAGCTGACAATAGGAACTGTACAAAGAAGACGATAAAATTCCACCCTTTGTTGTAGCTCCATTCACTTCACACGTGCTTCTGAGGGTCCTTGGTGTTGCAATAGAAGCAATATTGCTCTGGCCACTTAGAGAAGAGGCCAGAGCAATGACTCTGCTGTTGACCGTGCTTGCACACTTCTTACAGAAGACCTTGGTTCAGTTGCCAACACCCTCATGGTGGCTCACAAACTGCCTGCAACACCAGTTCTGGGTATTCTGATGCTCTCTGGCTTCTGGTTCATACATATATGTAGGCAAATACTAATACACACAAAAGAAAAGACTCTTTAAATAATGTTTTAGGAAATATAGAAAAAATATTCCAGAAATAAAAGAGGTTTCAATTCATCAGAATAAGTGTTAGAAATAAATCCTTATTCATTTTTCTACTTCTTGATTTGTTTGGGTGAGTCTGTTTTGTTGTTCTTGCTTTTGTTTTTTCTTTTGTTTTTTGGTTTTTTTTTAGAAGGCCCTCAAAATATAAGCCTTGGAGCAATAAGAAGTTATTGTTCCAAAGGTGCTCAGTGTTGTCAAGAAAATAGACAAATACACAACTCACTATACGCTGACTTGTGTTTACACACAGAAACACAAACATGCACACGCACCATAGAACATAAAATTTACAGTGAATTTTCAACTCAGCAGACTTCAAGAGAAGCTGGCAGTCTCACCCTGACTTTTCTGGCAGGGCAGGGGTGGGGCGATGAGAACGCAGAGCTTGCAGACTGGGGTGGGGCTTGCTCTAACCTCCCTTGTAATTCCAGTTAGCAAGACCAGGGGAAGGAAGCCTTGGCGTGGGAGATGGTACTGCCCGCCCTGACATCAGCTCCAGCATTCTCATTTCATAGTTCATGGTAGAATGCTCCAAGCTAGAGGAATTTCACCTCTTGGTAACAATTCTCCGATTACCCAGAAGTCACCACCTGAATATCTTAAAACACTTCGGATTCAGACAAGCCGAGGGCTGATGAGACTAAAAGGGTTCTGTCAGCAGGAACTAACCTATATGTGGAAAGCTGGATGTTTTGCTGAAGTCTTGGCAGGGCAAACTCAAGAATTCTTTAAACCTAAGAGGTGTGGATCACATCAGCTGAAGAGGATAGTAAAATAAGGAACCGCTTAGCACAGGTGTGATATTCGCATTTCCAAACATTCCTAGAGATAAGCAAGGCTATTGATTGTCGCTTAAGCTTTCCAGGGGGTCCCTGGGGAGTTTCTGCTTTAAGTGTGGAAGAAAGCCAAAGAATCAACCTTGGGACCAGCCCCTCCTAACAGCCCGCAGCTCCCATTACCAAGCTTGCTACCCTGGAAGGGGCTGGGTGCCACCTGGCTCACTGATCTGAAATCTCACCTTAGAAAACAGGAAAGCCCTGGCCAAAGCAAATTACTCTTCAGAAGAGAAATGACTTTTAACAGCAGTTTACACTTTAGTGAGAATGTGTTAGTCAAGACGTTGACCACAGGGTACCCCTAAAATGTTTGAGGACATAAAGAAACTTACAGACAGCCACAAAAGCACAGGAAAAGAAAACAGAATCCATCAAGGAAAATGCACTCAGCTTCTTTGGAGGAGAGAGATTCAGATGCCTAAGGAGATAAAGGACTGATGTGTCCTCCTCAGGATCACAGGGGCCCAGGAAGTTTCCAGGAAAATAACTAGTGTGAGGTTCCGATGCGACTCTGGATCTAAGGGAAAAGCAGTGTGTGTGTGTGTGTGTGTGTGTGTGTGTGTGTGTGTGTGTGTGTGTGTGTGGTGTGTGTGTGGTGTGTGTGTGTGTGTGTGGTGTGTGTGTGTGTGGTGTGTGTGGTGTGTGTGTGTGTGTGTGTGTGGTGTGTGTGTGTGGTGTGTGTGTG
>NW_021621098.1:7167190-7216125 GCF_004785775.1 Grammomys surdaster
GTGTGGTATGTGTGTGTGTGTGGTGTGTGTGTGGTGTGTGTGTGGTGTGTGTGTGTGGTGTGTGTGTGTGGTGTGTGTGTGTGGTGTGTGTGTGTGGTGTGTGTGGTGTGTGTGTCATGAATTCTGGTGTGTTCTGCATCCTCTCAGAAGAGATAATCTCACTAGCAACAATAGTACCACGGAGGGGTGTTAACCTGTGGGGGCCAAAGAAAGGAGGAGGGGTCAGCCTAGCCTTTGGGTGACTTTCTATTATAGCTTAGAACCTTCAGGTAGGCTTTCTGTTCCCGGAGGTGAGTAGTGTTTGCCTAAGAAAATGTGGTCTTGTAGGCTGAAAGGAAGGAGGTCCTGACTCAGGACTCACACTCAGCTACTGTGGCAGGCCTATCAGCAAGGCAACCTCAAGTGTGCCAAGATGATTGTTTGTTTATATAACACGGGGATTTCACAAGCTCCCACCCGCAACCCCTCCACCAGTGTTTCCAGCTCAGGGCTATGGGAGCACAGGAGGCCAGGGAAGGCTTCAGAGGCAGAGAACTTTGTAGAATTAGTTTACTACTTTTATGAAGTCTTTACAACCTCCTAGAATTGATCATTATTCCTGAGAATAATAATCCAGGGATATGCCTGGTGGAGGAGTCCAGATTAATCAGACTTGAAGCCAGCCCAGGCTGTTTATGATGGACCCACACATATGGGGTGGCTCATGCACAGAGATAGCCTGAGATGCTTGCCGATAACAGCTGAAGATATTTCACGTCACCCCACACACACACATATAGTCAGTTTCACTTCAAATAGTAGATATGCATGTAGTTCTATTTACAAATGAAATAAGCTCAAGGAATATGAATAGAAGTTTTTTTAAAATCTTTTCATTACATTTATTTATATACTGTGATGCCACATACACATTCAGAGGCTAGAAGACAATGTGTGGAAGTCAATGCTTTCCTTCCACCATGTAGCTCCTGGGGTGGAATTCAGGTCACCGGGCTTGACAGCAGTCACCTTTATCTACTGAGTCACCGTGTCAGCCTAGGAATAGACTTTCTAATGATGTTCTCCAATCAGGTTTGCTTGCTAAAATCCTGAAGGAAAGGCCTAGGCAAGGAAGCCGCAACTCTCTTAGTTCTATTAAACATCTAACTCTTAAAGTATTTTACTTCTTTGGACAAGGAACTAGAAAATAAATGTGTTAGTTCTCAGGAACTAATGTGGAAGACTCTCCTTGTGAATGGGCTGCCATTTAAGCTTTTTGAGCATTTGTGGCATTTTATCTTTGTCTTTTGAAACAGAGCTTCATTATCTCAGAATATCCTTGAATTCACTGTGTAGCTAAGGCTGGCTTAGAATTTGTAGCAGTCCTCCTTCCTCGATCTCTTAAAGTCATGTGTCAGTAAGCCCAGTTATAAGTGATTGTTTAATGAACTCTGAAATTCTTGTAGGGCTTCAGTTACAAACTAAACAAACAGTGCTTCCAGGTTACAGTTAGACACAATTTGGCTTTTCCCAGTGTCAGGAGCAAGTTAGACAGCACTCAGCTTGGGCGCTTTAAAAACCAAACAAGAGCTTGGTGGTACATGACTTTAATCTTAGCACTGGAAGGCAGAGGCAGATGAATTTCTGGGTTCTAGGCCAACCAGTGCTACACAGTAAGAAGACTCTGTCTTAAATAAATTAATTAACAATAAATAAATGCTTTCTCTGTGTCCCAGAGACTCTAGTCACACTTCTCTTATCAGAAAGGATTGGTTCTGAAAAGCATTTTTTTTTTAGAGACAAATTTGCAGCACTGAAAGTTCTGTACCTCCTACACTGAAGGCCTCCAGTTTGAAAGACTACATTATTTCTGGTTTGATGTATCTCCAAACCTGAGAACACTATGTAAAGGGTGGGTGCTGCATTTCACTCGGCAGTGGAATCGCAGGTTTTCCTTAAACGTGGTTTTAGCATAAAGTAAATTGTATTTCCAGGATCACCGCCAAGCACAACAATACGAATAATCATGACCAAAGCCAGTGACATGCTAGTGAACCAGAAGTGATGATGTTTCAGAAGGAAATGTTCTAACTAGGCTTTGGTTTCACTCGAAGATTAATTAATTAAACAAAGTTGACCAAACCCCAGCACACAGAAGTTCAGTAGAGGAGAGTCCAGTGGGAGCCAATAGGGCTGTAAACAATTCCTAATGTGTTCTGATGCAAGTCACAAGCCAAGTTTTAACCACCAGTAATTTTGAAATGGAGTTTGGGAGAATCTTCCTCCTCATCATCTTCCTCTTCCTCCTCCTCCTCCCCCACCTCTTCTCCTCTTTTCCCCCTCCCCCTCCTCCTCCTCTTCCTTTTCCTCCTCCTCCTGTTCTTCCTCCTTATCTTCCTCCTCCCTCTCCTCTTCCTCTTCCTCCTTCTCCTCTTCCTTCTCTTCCTTCCTTCACAATTTATTTATGACATTGGCACAATAATAACAACTTTCCAGAGTCTTTATATTATTTTATTTCTGGATTGTAAGACTGACTAGTAAATCATCATATTAGATTCAAATCACTCAGCGGGCATTAATATGAGTTTTCCTCCTTGATACTCAGTGGAGTGCAGTAGACTAGAGATGTTGGGAACAAAGGGAGTGTGTATTTTGTCCAAGAGCTTCTCTGGCCAGTCCATGTAATTCTCACAACAATGCTAGGAAATGGCTCTGTAAAGCCAAGTAGATTATTTAAGTCCAAGTATATTGTAATTGGTGGGAAGTGTGAAGGACAGTAAACAGTGCAGGGAGGGTGACTGCACTCTGTGGATCCTATTTTACACTGTTGGAAACTCAGATGGGCAAAGTTTTACTTAGACTCTGCCTTAGACCACCAAGTAGGACACTAATCCACATTTCTCTATTACAGCAAAATACTAGAGGCATGCCCACAATATAATGAAAGGGAGGTTATTTGACTCAAAGTTTTGAAGGCTGAAGGTGCAAAGGACTTGTGCCAACTCTGGCAAGGGTCCCAATGTGGATGATGACAACAGATGACATGGTCAAACATGAACCAGAGAGTCAGGGGTCCCACAGTCCCTTCCTATGGCATGGTTTAACCAACCTAAGACTCCTCCACCAGGCCCCATATCTTATGGATGATGGATCCAGACTTGGATACTGCCACACTGAGGACTAGCCTCTAATGTATGAATCATTGGGAGATAGGTCACATCTAGACCATGGTAGCTGCCATCTTGTGCCAAGGATAAGTCTCTGGGACAGAACACTAAGGACCTCAGCATAGTAAACATGACATCATTTTATTTGTGTAACTTCTTCCAAACAAGAAAGAAAACATGGTAAGCTACACTATGATATAATATTGTATTAACATAGACTCAAAATATGATTCATACAACATACAAGGCATCATTTTGACTGATGTCAAGTGTACAGTACAGTGGCCAATGCTGGACAGCACGATCCTCTAAATCCTTTTGAGTATGATAATGTGATGCCTTCAATAAATCTCTCACATCTTAAAGTATCTTTAATGATGGTGTGCTTATAGCCTCTGATAAATAAGTAGACAATAAGATTTGACACTATCCATACTTTGCTTTGGTCGAAGTTTTCTCCTCTTTTGTATTTATATTGTATTTGAATAAAAAATATTTAAGTAAATATATGAGTGAAATAACAAATATGTTGCTGGGCGGTGGTGGCGCACGCCTTTTATCCCAGCACTTGGGAGGCAGAGGCAGGCGGATTTCTGAGTTCAAGAGTTCAAGGCTAGCCTGGTCTACAGAGTGAAGTTCCAGGTCAGCCAGGGCTACACAGAGAAACCCTGTCTTGAAAAACAAACAAAAACAAAACAAAAACAAATAACAAATATGTTAAGTTTTTTCAGTAGATATTGTTTAATAGTAGTGCAGAGACACAGCTGAACACAGAGAAAGAGGGGTATGAATGAGATAGCCATAGTCAAGGACTGTCCCTCAGATGTGGATATGGGGGGAGGGGGTTTCTTTGCTTCTTTCTTTCTTTGAGACACTGACCTTAGACTAGTAATTCTCTTGCCTCAGCCTCCAAAGTGCTGAGATTATATAAGAATACTATCATGCTTTGCTTCTATGACTTAAACCTTGTTTGTTCCGTCTGAAATTAATGCTGGAGCTCAAGCCTAAAGATGGGGTAGTAAGGAGGGAAGCATGACTCTAACTGAGGTACTGTGCAGTGTGGCAGTGTGTGATGTGTGTGGGGTGTGTGTGTGTGTGTGTGTGTGTGTAGTGTGTGTGTGTGGTATGTGTGTGTGATGTGTGTGGTGTGTTTGTGTGTGTGTGGTGTTTGTGCAGTTTGTGTGTGTGTGTGATGTGTGTGGTATATGTGTGTGTGATGTGTGTGGTGTGTGTGTGTGTGTGTGATGTGTGTGGTGTGTGTGTATGTGTGTGTGTGTGCTATGTGTGGTGTGTGTGTGTGTTTGTGTGGTGCCTGTGGTATCTGTGTATGTGATGTATGTGTATTTATGTGGTTGTAAAGGTTTTGGTGGTGGCGGTGGTGGTGGTGGTGTGTGTGTGTGTGTTTTCTTGGGTGAGTAACCACATGTCATGGTGTGCATGTGAAGGTCACAGACCAAAATGCTGCATTGTCTCTCTCCTGCTATGTTGGAATCTTAAGGACCAAACTTAGGTTGTCAGGTGTCATGCAACACATGTCATGTTTCGTATGTAGAGGTCAGAGGTCAGCCCTGGGTGTTGGTCCTCAACTTCTACCTTGTCTGAGATCAACTCTTTGTTGTTGACCACTATATGTGTCACATTATTTGGCCCATTAGATTCCAGGGAATCTCCTGGCTCCCCTGGCTGCGGCTTAACCTCATATCTCTGTTTTTACAGGTATGTGCTGGCATGACTGACTATGTGAATCCTGGGCAACTGATCTCAGGTTCTCATATCTGCGTGGCAAATATTTTACACATTAAGCCACCCCCCAACCCTAAACACAATCTAAAGCCTAGAGCTCCATAATTGAATCCTGTGGGGATGGCAAGGAGATTTACATGTGTGCTCCTCATAACCCATCATGGGCACTGCCAATGGAAAGACTGTCACCAGATGCAGCTCATAGACCTTGCACCTCCAGAACCATGGGTCAAAATAAATCCCTTTCTCATAACTCCTTCAGTCTGTTACTGTGCTATTAACAGCAGAAATCAACTCCATGGAGGGGAAGGGACCTCAAGAGTCATGTATCATATAAAAAAAGAGCAGGTGAAGGAAGAGACTGAGACGGAATTAGGTACAGAGCGCAAACATCAGAGAGATGACAAGCTGGTACTCAGAAGGCATGTCTGATAATAAATTCTCCATTTCAGCTCAATTCTGAGCCCTCCTTCCCATTGGAAGTCCCTGCCTACGTTGCCGTTCACAGTAACTAAGAAAACAGCCTGCCCTGGTACAATTAATTATAGGTCAGTGTCGTAGATTTACTCCCAAACAGGGCCTAAGAAGAAACTGCAAATGACTATGAGGTCTGTCTTTACTGAGGACAGTCAGGAAGAGGCTGAAAGGTGGGTGAGACAGCTGTGAGGACAGATGTAGTGCATACAATTTAGCAGCTGCAGGCTGGAATCAAGGCCACTTTCAGTCTCCCTCCCAGTCACTGTGGAATGGGAGGGACAGAGCAGAGGCTCAGGGGCTGGCCTTTAAGGAGTGTTTGTCATTTTGCCCTCAGGCTTTCCGACTTGCAGTGAGAGGCCATGGTGTGGGAGTGGACGTGTGTAATGAGTTGCCTTCCTGCTGACAGATCTGCTCCCTGGCCCATTTGTGCAGAAAAGTAAATGCATGCCTCAGAAGTGAGGCTGTGCTGCTGGGAGATCCTTCCCTGCCATGAGTCACCATTTGTAAATGGAACTTCCATCCCAGGCTCTTCATTAGGGAGAGGTTATCAAGAAGAAAAATGGGGCACCCATCTGGAGATAAAAATCCCTGATACCTAACATATTGTCAGCAAGCTCTCTAGCCCGCTGGGTCTAAAGACGAGGCACCGCAAGCTCCCACGTACTCAGATGCAGATTCTCTCCCTGTCTCTGTCTCTCTCTGTCTCTCTCTCTCCTTCCCTCCTTCCATTTATCACCTGTCTATCTGTCTGTCTGTCTGTCTCTGTCTGTGTCTCTCTCTGTTTTTCTATCCCTATCTGTCTATCTGTCTATCTGTCTATCTGTCTATCTATCTATCTATCTATCTATCTATCTATCTATCTATCTATATCTGTATGGTGTTGTGTCTCTGTCTGTATGTATCTATGTCTGTCTGTCTCTTACTTTGTCTGCCTTTTTATGTCTCTATCTCTTTCTGTGTCTCTGTTTATCTGTCTATCTCTCTGTCTCTCACCCTCTCTCCACTAGTGCTAAGCTTAGCTGAATAGCCATTTGTTCTAGGCACTCAACATAAACCAGACTAATACATGAATAACACAGATTCTCCTTATAAAGCATTACAAAGATCCTCCTTATGAATGTGCTGCCTGGGGTGTAGGTCATTTGTTAGAATGCTTGCCTCATATACCTGGAGCTATGGATTCAATCCCCCCAGCACCAAATAAATAAATAAATAAATAAATAAATAAATAGACACACAGGGCAGTAAATATTTGCTGTTTAACTTTGCATGACCCTGTGTTGTGTCAAGCCTGCCTTGATAAAGTTCTTCTGGTCCCTTGTTATTTTTTCATCTTCCACACTCACTCTTCTGTGGTATCCATCCTCTGAATGTCACGCGTGCCTTGTCACACAACCAGTCACTGTCTGTATCAAATCCACAGTCACATCTATGACCTTTTTCCTCTGTGTTCTTGGTAGCACGGATGTGACTGATCTCTAACTTGATACTTTTTTGCCTTAACTGCTGTAACCCCCACCTTGTCTGACTCTTCCCTGTCCTGAGAGCCACTCTTTCTCAATCTCTTTCTTCTCCAGACTCCTTGCCACAGTATAAGACCCTAGGTGGCCTTGTCTCCTTTCCCTTATCTGTCTATTGTCTTGCCTGAACCATCCCGCTTAATAAGTCACAGCTACAACTTCAAATTTATAACTCTAGCCACTACTGCTTTCCCCAGTTTCAGCATCAAATGTCTACTATCTGCTCTAAATCCTTAATGGGATGTGCTCCAAGCACATCACACTTGATGCACTCAAACAAAATGCAGGTTTCTCCCTCTGTGTCTTGTCTCTTGTTTCTTAGTAATACCAAAGCATCCTATCTTAGCAAGACTGTCACCTTCTTGCTGATCGTGGTGCTTTGAATGAAAATATTCTCCATAGACTCAGAGGTTCCAAAACTTGGTCCCTGGTTGGTGGTACTATTTGGTAGGTTTAGGAGGTGTGGTCTTGTAAGTGTGTCGATGTGGAGGAACAGAGTTTGGGGTTTCAAAGCACATGCCATTCCCAGATCACCCTCCATTAATGCTGTGGTCCAAGATGTGAGTTCTTAGCTCCTCTCAGCTTGCAGTTCTAGCCACCATGTCTGCTACCTGCTGCCAGGCTGTTCCCTAACCCTCTGGAAATATAAACCAGAAATAAACTATCTTCTATAATGCTCTTTGTGGTGTTTTATCACAGCAATAGAAAAGTAGCTAACACATTCTGGGATTTTTTTTTTTTTTGGCTTTACTCAAAATTTCCCCAAAGCTCTTAACCTTGAAATAAAATCAAAATCTTGCTCTCAGTTTGTACTTGACTCTCATCTACCCCTCCCTGACCTCACCCCCTTCCACTTCCTCTCTCGCCCCTCCACTCCCAACCATGCCTCCACCCTGCTTCAATACCACCCTGCATCCAACACACCAGGCTCACGCTTCCAGTTCCTGCCTCCGTACTCATGATTTCCTCTTCCTGCAGGGCTCCGGGCCCCACTTTACGGTTATTCACTTCCTCTTCTTCTTGTTCAGCCACCACCCCATCAAAGGGGACTCCTTGGTTGTTTTATCTATGTCTAGCCGTCCATACCCTCTTTGCTGCCTTACATTTCTCTTTACTTCAAAGCTCTATGGCCACTTGATTGATACGTTGTTTATTTACCATCCCTCTCCCTTTAGAGGGAGTGGCTTAGAAGCAAGGACTTGAACTGCTTTATTACTGTTCAATCTCTAATAACCAGCAGAGTGCCTGGTGCATAACAGGTATCAAATCGATACTTGTGTAATTAATGAATTTGTCCTTATTCTTCTTTCCCATGCTCCTTGTGCTCCTCATCTGAAAAGTCTTTTCACTTAGACCCAAACTCATGCAGCTTTGATTTAGTTTAAACCATTATTCAACTACACTATCTGAATATTGGCACGGCATTCGCTAATATTACTGTTTAAACATTGGTAGACATTCATCAATTATTTATTAAACTGAATTAAATTTGGTGGCTGTCCTCTGAGAGGCTCCACCCAGCAGCTGACCCAGACAGCTACAGACACCACAGCCAAACACTGGATGGAGCTTGGGGACTCTTATGGAAGAATAGGAGGAAGGATTATAGCTTGAAAGGGATAGGAAATCCACAGGAAGACCAATGGAGTCAACCAACCTGAACCCTTGGGACTCTCAGAGTCTGAACTGCCAATCAAAGCACAAGAGCTGGAGCTAGGCCTCCCCACACATATGTAGCAGATGTGCATCTTGGTCTTCATGTGGGTCCTGAACAACTGGAGTGGGGGCTTTTCCAAAAGCTGTTGCCTGTATGTAGGATATGTTCTAGCTGGACTGCCTTGTCAGGCCTCAGGGGGAGGAAGCACCTACCTTCTCAGAGACTTGAGGTGCCAGGGTAGGAGGACACCCAGGGTGCCCCCCACCTGCTCAGAGGAGAAGGGGAGGGAAGGATGAGGAAAGGATTGTGGGAAGGAGTGACCGGGAGAGGGCAGTGAACGGGATGTAAGGTGACTAAGTAAAAAAATTGAATTAAATTTTTAAAAAATGGTAGCTTTAAAACGGAATTTCTCTAGACCAAAGTAGTCAACTAACCTGGACCTTTGGGAGATCTCAAAGACTGAACCACCAACCAAAGAGCTAGCATGGGCTACATCTAGGCCCCTCATACATACATATGTGGTAGCTGTGTAGGTTGGTCTTCATTTGGTCCCCCAACAACTGGAGCAGGGGCTGTCCTTGAATCTGCTTTCTGTCTGTGGATCCCATTTACCTGAGGCCTTGTCTGGCATCAGTGAGAGAGGATGTGCCTAGTCCTGCAGAGACTTGATGTGCCAGGGTGGGGGAAGATGGGGGTCGGGGGGCTTCCCCCTTCCCAGAGGTAAAGAGGAGGGGAGACTAGGGGTAGGAGTTGTGGGGGGTGACTGGGAGGAGAAGGGGGCCAGAAATTGGGATGTAAAGTGAATAAATAAGGACTTAATGAAAAAAAACTAAATTTCTTTTTTTTCTAGTAAAATTATTATAAACCTTAAGAATAATTAAAAACACCAAATTTTATCTTAGCCAGGCTAACTGATAGCAAATCTAACCCAAAATGCAGAGGCCTAAATCACAGAATTATGGTTTTCTTTGATTTCACCTTCTGGTGCAGTGATTGGAATCCCAGTCTCTCGGTAATGTGACGTCTGCCTTTCCAGCTGTAGCTGGAACAGCCCAGCCTTTCGACTGTCCGCTGAGACTTTTATATATAGTTGAGGGAGTGGCTTCATGGAGATTTTAATGGCCAGCCTCAGAAGTGGAAGAGATCTCTGCTTCTACCCAGACCAAGATTAGTCACGTGACTTCAACTAAAGTACAAAGTATGTGGAGGTAGAGAGGTGGGGGTGGGGCTTCCTAGAGGGAGAAGGGGATGTAGACTGTCTTCCTAGTCTCTACTACCCCATTTTATGATCCACAGCTAGCACCAAGTGGTTGCCATTTGAACAAGTGGGACCATCTCCTTTTAGGTATTTGAGGCTTACCAGGGCAGGCGGACCAAACTGAGCAGACAGGGAAGGCCCTATCAGAGCTCGTGAGCATGAAACCTTGATAGAATCATCCTGAGGTCCTCATGAGCTGTCTCACCTCTCAGCATTCACCGGTGTATGATTCTATTAATAAAGTGAGCTCATACCTTATAATAACATAACTCATTACCTCTAGCAACTACCGCCATTTCTGAATTCCATGTCTCTACATGAGCCTTCCAGGTGGCAGGTTAAGTTCCTGCTGGTGGCCTCTGTGTTAAAAACCAAAGCTGTCTTCAAACTTATCCCTTTGGGAATTGATAGTAAATGGTCTTGTCCAATCGCTTAGGAAACAATCCACATGAAATAATTATGAATAATTCAGGCAAAGTTGGAACATAGTCAAATATACCTTACTTTGGTCTTAAAGTAGTGGTTCTGCACATTTCCAGACTTACTGAGAATTAAATCGCTCAAGGGTTATTATTGCCTCTTACCTTTTCCGTAGTTTAAGTCAGATTCACCTTGTGTTGACTTTATGGTCTGTATCAGTGGATGTTGCAAAGTCACAAGATGAGAAACCAAGATTTATTTAAGAGTAATATGTAATCTGTGAATAAAATAGAAAAATCTGGCTTGTAAGATGGCTCAGTGGGTATTCAAGTACTTGCTACTAATTTAGATGACCTGAGTTTAATTCCAGGATCTAACAGAATGGAAGGAAAGAACTGACTTTGAAATTGTCTTCACACACACACACACACACACACACACACACACCAAATGGAAAAAAATGAAATTCCAGTATCATTTTAATAAAAAAAAAATAAGAGAAGTTGCATGATGGTACAGCCTATAATCCTAGCACTTGGCATTTGCAGCCAGTTTTCACTACAAGAGACTGGGGAATAAAGAGAGTAAATACGTATGACAAATTCATGACAAATCGTATTCTACGATTTTTATCTCATTGCTTTTTCTCCCCTGTTGGTTTTCCAAGACAGGGTTTCTTTGTGTAGCCCTAGATGTCCTGGAACTCTATATGTAGACCAGTCTGACCTCAAACTCAGAGATCCACTTGCCTCTGCCTTCTGAATACTGAGATTAAAGGCGTGCACCATCACTGCTGGCTGCTTATACACTCTGCCCCCCATCCACAAAGATTAAATACCAAGTAACTAACATCCAGATACGTGCACTGAAAAAGAGAATACAGATAAAACACTTGAGGAGAGACAGTGTGCACAAGTAGAATATCTATATGATAGCCTCAAAATAATCTCCAGTTCAGTTCAAGTTGTTTTGTAAATGTGAATCATAGTCAGATATATTACATCTGATGGCATGACTGCACTATGGACTGGCTGAAAGGACCAGATAAAAATCCCCTGGAGTCAGAAAAGAGGAAAGGATTCTCTTCAAGGAGGGTATACTGTGAAACAGTAATACATGATAAATAAACATTCACTATATTGAAAGTCATGGTGTAAAGAACAAAAAGAAAACAGGCTATACATAGTGTGTGTGTGTGTGTGTGTGTGTGTGTGTGTTGAAGCACTCCATAAAAGAGAGTTGAATCTAATGAGGAAAGCCTGTTGTTGGGACATCTTATCCTGAATGATGCTGCTGAACAGAGTATCACAGATGAGATCATTTATAACAAACTGCAATATATCGGCTCACAGTTACAGAGTCTGAGCTGCAGTGTGTGGAATCCAGTTCTGGCTTTGTTCTGCTTCTCTTCCTGGTGGAAACGGCAGGACAGTGAGTGAGATCATAATGAACCCACATTGGCCATTCGTGCATGGACAAGTATCCCCATGACCCAAACGCTCTGAGGGAGGCTCCACTTCCCCCCACAGCAATCAAGAGTCCAGTAAAAGACTTGTGGGGACACATGCACACTGTTGCCCAGGCTAAGAAGCCCAGATTCAAGGCAATCAGAAATGTAGATGTAGTGTGGGTCCTTAATCAGAGAAGAGGGATGCTGAAAGCTGATGACTCTGGCAGGAGTCAGGGGGAGATGGAAAGGGAGGAGGCCGGTAGAGAGGCCGCTGCAGTAACTTATGTGATATGAGAGGGACTTGGCTACAAACCCAAGAGACCACAGAGAAAGGAAAAATGCTTGTGAACAGAGAAGAAAGCGCAAGCATGGGCTGAAAGAGAACTCTGGGGACCAGGACAGCAGTGGTGGCACTGAAGATAGACAGGGAAAATTTATGAAGCTTGTGATGTACTTTTTCATATTTGATTTTGTGGCATTTATTACTGAGTTAGTCATACATGGAATATTCCTCTTTAATTTCTAGTTCTAAGACACATGGTTAAAATTAGAGTTCATATTCTTGTTGGCTTTCGTTTCATATAACTTTGAAATTTACAAGGTTGAGGGGGTGGAGCACACACATCAAAATGTTATATAGTTGCCAGGTCATGTCTTCATCTTACACAGAGTTGCAGAACAGGGCTCTGTGCAATCAAAACATATTGTACTAGGGAAGGCCATCAGCACTTAAGCTTAAAATGATTTCCGAGTAACTACAGCTTATGTAAGGCAGCTAACTGATTTTTGAGGTATTATGTGAACCTTTCACCTGAGGCTTTTTTGTTTGCTTTGCTTTTTTGGAGTGTGTGTGTGTGTGTGTGTGTGTGTGTGTGTGTGTGTGTGTGTGTGTTGGGGGTGGGGAACTTACAGTGACTTCCTTAGCAAGTAAGAAAGCTTCAGTGAATGCCAAGATTGCAAAGAAATGTAGACCCTCCTCCCACAGAAACGTAGATACCAGGGAAGATGTCTTTAAAATTTTAACAAAAAGCAAAGCATACAGAATTTTGGAGAGACGTCTGGATGTGAAGTGAGGATAGACTTGAGGATCCGCCAGGAGGAAGAGGGAAAGGAGAGAGAGAGAGAGAGAGAGAGAGAGAGAGAGAGAGAGAGAGAGAGCCCCATCCCTGACTGAGAGCACAGGAGAGAGAGCATTTCAAAGTGAGTGATCTGGAGACCCCAAATTGGAGGTGGACTGGCCGGCAGCAAATGGAAATGAAGCGTTTGCCTGGCAGAGGCTTTAGCCTTTGCTCCATCAAATGTCATTTTTCTCTCACCGGAGCATCCAGCTTTCCGGAAGAAAAAAAAAGCCAGTTGCTGCCAGAACAAGATGACAGGTGTTGTAGAGGAAGAACAGAGCCCATGGGGACACAGATAAGTTAGTGTGTGAAAGAATTACTTTCAGGATCTCTGCCATCATGTTCTCAAAGCCAAGCCTTTAGAATTAAATCGTTCACCAGTTGTGGGTGCACAGACACACCATAGAAGGAGAGAGCCAGGAGTTCTTTGGAATTGAGGTGTGTGTCGGAGATGGCTGGTTCTTCTCCAGGGTTCCATCTTCTCTGCTTGCTCAGTAGCAGATGCTTTCTTCAGATGATAGTGGGGTCTGCCCACTGAAATCAAGGGCTGCACTCCTGAGCCTTCTTTGCAACTGAGGTGTATCTAAGATGGTGTTTTAGTCAGTGGTCAGCAAGTGAAATGTGCAGTTCCAGGGATGTTTGCTAGTTTCCTCCCCTCTCACACATGGAAGCATGCATGTGATTGTAGAAATTACCATCGAAGATCACTAAAGGCCTCATGTTATCCAGCCTGGTGACACATGCCTGCTCTCCTGGTACTGGGGATGCAGAAGCAGAAAATCATAACGCCAGCCTAATACATTCATATATACATGTACGCACGTGTGTGTGTGTGTGTGTGTGTGTGTGTGTGAGAGAGAGAGAGAGAGAGACAGAGAGAGAGAGAGAGAGAGAGACAGAGACAGAGACAGAGACAGAGAGACAGACAGAGAGAGAGAGAGACAGAGAGACAGAGAGCACATGCGTGTGTATGTTGAGAACTTGTCTCAGGCCAGCAAACAAATGAAACATCAGAACAAGGAGTTAGTTGGAAATTCTGTTCAACTGGCAGAAGGTCTGCCTAGCATCCTTGAAGCCATGGATTTGATTTGCAGTACAGCATAAATTGGGCATGGTAACAAATGCCTACAATCTTAAGCACTTTAGCCAATGGAAGCAGAAAAATTGGAAGTTTAAGATCACCCTTGGCTACATAGTAAATTAGAGGCTAGCCTGGGCTACATAAGACCCTGCCTCCAAAAAATAAAGCTTAAAAGACAAAGACAAAGGAAGAATCCCTAGTGGGATTCCATACTAATCAGAGATGGTATTTCCAGAAAAATAGGATCAATCTCTATCTTTGACAGAAGTCCCTGAGAATGGGAAAACTGGAACTCACAGAGATAGAATAGGCTTGACCTAAACTCAATGGGTGGGGATTCCTGTGATGAAAAGAGTAAGCTGTCTTCAAATAAACACCAGGATAAGTCTAATCAGTGTGAACGCATATGAGCATTAGTGTAATGGTGAGAAAAATAATTACCCAACTGTCAGGATTGTGCTTGGGCAAAGAGAAGTCACCATACCTAACACTGCTTAACTGCACACAAACTAGAAGAGAGGGGTTAGAGTCCTGGGTGGAAAGTGAGAGCTGGACAAGCAGTCACTTGTCAACAGTGAGTAGGGAGCTATCTGGTCACAGAAGCAGAAGAGCAGAGGACTCTGACCAGAGGGGGGGTCATAGCGAAGGACAGAAGCAGAAGAGCAGAAGACTCTGACCAGATAAGGGGTTCACAGTGAAGCAGAAGAGGAGGGGACTCTGACCAGAGGGGGGTTCATAGCGAAGGATAAAAGCCACAGGACTCCAACAAAAATTCATTGTTAAGTTGGAATCTGTGGCAAGAACCAAAGCTCAGGGAGACCAAGAAAATCTTAAACACAAGCAAGCATATCACAGACCAATCTAGGAAGACAAATGGTGAACCTCACTCATGGATAAAGCATTGTCTGATCAGGCAAGAGGCTCGTGTGCAAGGAATAGCAGGCTCTGCAGAGGTCATTGATTTGGCATCTGTTGTCAGATAACAATTTATGTAGAAAACATTTTCAGAGGAACCACTAGGCAATAGTGGTTACAACACAATCAAGTTCCACATTCTGGCAGAAAACAAAAAGGAAAACACTATTATACACTTACTCAACTTTTAAAAAGGAAGCTGGGGACAACCATCCCAAAAGAAACATTACAAATGGAACCATATTAGGAGAATTAATTAGCTGGGCGGTGGTGGTGGACGTCTTTAATCCCAGCACTTGGGAGGCAGAGGCAGGCAGATTTCTGAGTTCGAGGCAGCCTGGTCTACAGAGTAAGTTCCAGGACAGCCAGGGCTACACAGAGAAACCCTGTCTCGAAAAACCAAAAAAAAAAAAAAAAAAAGAGAGAGAGAGAGAGAGAGAAAGAGAGAGAGAGAGAGAGAGAGAGAGAGAGAGAGAGAGAGAGAGAGAGAGGGAGAGAGAATTAAGACCCCTGGTTATTGCTTATATGTCACTAGAAGCCCAAGAGAAATGTTGGCCAGGAAGAAAAATAGTATATATGATAACTAATAATTAAAAGCAAACAAAAAAGGCCTACCTCTGCGTTAAAAGTGCCTCTTTTTTGTATTATTTAGTAGTAGTAGCAGTAGTATTTGCATGTGTGCATATGTGTGTGTGTTATATGGATGTATGTAGACACATGTACATGTGGTGTACATACATGCATCTACTTGAGGAGTAGATGTGGAGGCCAGAGGCTGATCTAGAATGTCCCCTCAATCACTCTCCACTTTACATATGGAGGCAGGAAGTCTCACTGAACCTGCAGTTCAACAACTTGGCGAGCTTAGCAGCCAGTTTGCCCAAGGATCTCCCTGGGCTGGGCCTTGTATTACAGACATTTGCATGGTGTTGGCCATCCAGTCTTCATACTTGTAGAGCAAGCAGCTTATCTATTGAGCCTTCTTCCAATCCCTTGTTTTCTTTTTTAAACCTAAAGATTGACTAACTGGAAGAGACAAAGAGCAATGCAGAATTTGAAGGACAGGCATAAACCACAAAGTGAACAGCAAAAAAAGTAAGGCTTTCAAACACAGGGACAGGAGGCTGCAATTCTGTGGGATCCGCCTTCCTCTGGTTTAATTTTTTCAGAGTTACATATTCCAGGCAGGTCTCAAACTTATTCCAAAGTCCAAGCTGACCTGGCTCAAGTTCCCAATTTTCTTGTCTCAGCAACTAAGAGTTGGGGATAATTTTACCTCCTAGGTAGAGGCCCACTGATAAGAGGTATTAGAGCAGACACCATACATTCCTAGAATGTTCTGGATGCTCTAAGCCTGCTTAGAAAACAGAGCTCAGACCTAGGGCCAGAGATGATTCTGTAGGTAAAAGTGACATCACAGAACCACCACTGTATGGAGAAAACTGATTCCACCGAGTTGTTCTCTGGCGTCACATTAGTGCTACAGCACGTTCCCTGAGCACATGAAACACACTCACAAATAAATAGGCACATGCTTAAAAGAGGGGTTTTGAAAGCTCAGATCTGATTTTCAGAATATTGTTTTCTTATTTTAATTATTTGAGATTGCATGTTTCATACATGCATATACTGTGTTTTCTTAATCGTGTTCTATTGCTGTAAGGAGACACTATGATAAAGGCAACCTAT
Source organism: Grammomys surdaster (assembly GCF_004785775.1). Taxonomy (NCBI): domain Eukaryota; kingdom Metazoa; phylum Chordata; class Mammalia; order Rodentia; family Muridae; genus Grammomys; species Grammomys surdaster. The sequence goes on from NW_021621098.1 coordinate 7,183,665, forward strand.
AAAAGAAAATATTTCATGAAATGCTTACCATTTCAGAGGGTGAGTCCATGATTACCATGGTGGGGAGCATTGCAGCAGGCAGGTATAATGATGGTACAGTAGCTGAGAGATCACATCTGATCCACAAGCACAAGGCATAAAGCAAGAGACTGAGCCTGGCAAGCCCAAAGCCCACCCCAAGTGAGACAGCTCCTCCAACACGGCCACTTGTCCTAATCCTTCTCAAAACAGTTCTACCAACTAGGGATCAAATGGTCAATATATGAGCCTACCTACAGGAGCCATTCTCATTCAAACCACAATATGTGTGTTGATCAAACCCACCCCATTCCCTCCCTCAAATTCCTCCCTATCTTTCTACCTCCCTTTCTCTCTAAACTTCATGTGCTCTTTGTTTAAATCAACCGAGTTCACTTCAGGTTTCCTGCATGTGCTCAGGTGTGGAACAATCTACCAGAGTAACCTCTTGGGCTCCATCCATGAAGAACACTGACTCTCCTTCCCACAGAGCAGCTATGAATTGCCAATACTGTTGGAGTTAGACTCCATGAGTTCCTCCATGCTGGGATTTTGGCTGACTTGACCTTGGGATATTCTTGATGATTTCTTGAGGACTTCTAAGAGTGATGTTACACAACATATCTGACACTCTTTCAATATTCTTGTTCTAGATTTGTCTCCCTGGAGTGGTGTTTCCCATCTCTGCCCTTTCAGCTGCCCGCTTCCTCATCTCCTACACCAAAATCCTCGTTATTTGCACCTCCCTCATCTCGCCCTTCATCCTTCCCCTGGACCCACAACTTAGTCCAATGGCACTCTGCAAGAGAAAACCCACCTACGTGGAGCACTGACCAGCACAGAACACTCACCTATATAGAACACCCACTTACATAGAACAAGCACTTACATGGAGCACATACCTACATGGAACATTCACCTAAACAGAACACTCATCTGCATGGAGCAGTCACCTACATGGACCACTCGCCTACATGAAATATTCACCCACATGGAATACTCACCTGCATAGAACACTCACCCACATGGAGCACTCACCTACATGGAGCACTCACCTACATGGAGCACTTACCTACATGGAACTGCTCATTAGAATAATCATTTCATTGTTTCCCTAAATCTGCCTTGGTCAATGCTCAGCCAGGTAACACAGAAAATGCCTGAAGAAGAAAAAAGAAAATGCTCTTCTTTCTGTCTTTGCACACAAGGGCACTGTGATGAGACTAGCCAGTGCGCAGACATCTTCTGATGGTTTAGGTATGTTCTCTCTTGTTCACTCTATGATGTCCCCTTTTCACAAGGAAGCTGCACAGCATGAGTAGCAGGAAAGGTTTCTTGTGTCTGGCTCCAGCATCTTCAGGCTTTCACACTTTGTGGACTATCCTCTGTCTTATGTGTGTATAACTGCCTTTCCCCTATGCCCCCTCCTTTATTACCTCCTGGGCAGCCTACATGGACTCCATGGCAGCCAATTGCTGTCCAGGTCTTGATAGGAGTTCATACATTTATCATGTCTCAGGCATACAGTCTCATAGAGGAATGTGTGAGCATGTGATTCCTTCATGAGCACACAAACTCACCTCTGTGTGACACCTCAGGCACATGAGACATGGGTGATCGTGGGTCCAACACTTAAAGTCAGAATAAGAGAATACCATTAACAGATATTAATATTAGAGTATGTAGAGGGAAATTAGGAGACTGGCACTTAACATCTCTGAATTTGTAGGGGTGAAACCAAGGACAGAGCACACTTGATGTTTTCAAAAACTTGCTTTCTTGAGCTGTGAAATAGGAGTAAGAACATGTCTTCTGGGCAGGCTCTTGGTCCCAGAAAGGAATGGCTTGAGCACCTCTGGATCCATATAGCTGTAGGAAGAGCTGGCCCAAGCCCCTCTCCTAAGATTGCCTCCCAGAAATCCAGGAGTGAAGTATGTGGATTACAGATGTGGTAAAGCTGAAGCTGGGCTGTCAGGACATGAGGGTTGGAGTGGGCATGTGTACATTGTCAGGGATGGGAGGCAGAAAAATGGCAGGTCAGCAGCCATCCAATTCCTTTATCTTCCAGAGAACAGCCACTGATGCAATGAGCACACACTGAGGCCTGTCTTTGTGAACAAGCCCCGCAGCTATAATGTATTCTTGGAACTCAGCAAGAGTGGTCCTCCAGCCTCAAGGGGGTACCTGAGTTCTGGGACTAACAGGAGGGGTTACTGTCCATACAAGGGAGTGAGAAGCTAAGAAGGAAATACTGGATTTCTTGCCTGTCTAAGAAGCAAGAAATATAAGAATATAAGAAGCAGAGGCAGTACATATGTGAGGTGTGATTTTATTTAACCTTCTATAGATGTAAAATTGGTCGTACTAATTATGTTACTATAATTTCTTCTTGCTTCTCTCCATTGCATCTCTGTAACTGGCCTAGACCAGGTACCTCTTGATTTATAGAGCTAATACTGCTTGACTCTATTCCACCATGATACAATTTTTCATTAAGGGCCACCTCTCTCTCTCTGCCTCTCTCTCTCTCTCTCTCTCTCTCTCTCTCTCTCACACACACACACACACACACACACCACAACATACACACAAACACAGGCGTAATACTTGTTTATTTTGCACTAAGGCCTCACACATGGACTTTATTGCAGAACTATATCCCTGGCATATATTTTACTTTTTATTTTAAGACAGGGTCTTCCTAAGTTAACTAGACTGGCCTTGAACTTAAGATCCTCCTACTTCAACATTCCAAGTAGCTGTGTTACGGCCTGGCTTCCAAAGATATCTATTCTTCAGATAATTACGTGCCAATCTGGGCCTGAATGCTGCAAGGCTACTGATGTATTTCACCATTTTAATGCATGTGATTCAATAGTTGGTAAATCAATTCAGTGATTAAATCCACAAAGAGTTTATGTGTTTGTTACTTGAGAGAACAATGTGCTGAATTACAGAGAATAATGAAAACAGCCCAGGGAAGCCCAACTATAAAACACAGCATGGCTTTGCTCAACAGTCAATGCAAAACTGTTGGTATGCAGTCTCCTACTGCTCTTAGAAAACTCTTGTGGATGATGAATTTGCCTCCAAGGCCTATATTTAGAATGAGAAATTGCTCTCCCTTAGGGGCCAGAGAAACCTCAGTGGCTTCTTATAGATGGAGTCTGTTCTCCCCATTGTCAATGACAGAGGCTCTTATTCTCTTTGTACTTGTTGATGTGCTCAGAATTGTCAAACCTACATGCCACTTGACAATTATACTTTAGTGGGTCATCTCCATTATGTCAAATGAATGTGAGCTCTGTATCAGTACAGCTAGGGGATGAGAGCCGACCATGTGCACCTAGCTGAGTGGTTTCCAACCAGAATCCTTCGGAGGGGCAGTGGGATTACAAAGGAAGTGATGGGAAGAAAGCAGAGCAGGCAGGCTCTAACTGGCTACCCACTTGTGTTGGGAGCCGACTCTGAGCAGAAAGCGGCTATCATCTTTGCAGCCATCTTGAGCCATATACCCTGACAAGAGACTTTTTTTCAACAGCCTACAACAGCTGAACACACTCTGATAATTATCTTGATCCTTTCAATCAAGGCCAGGCAGTGGTGGCACACGCCACCCAGCACTTGAGAGACTCAAGGCGAGACTCAAGGCGAGATTAAAGGCGAGACTCAAGGCGAGACTTGAGGAGAGATATAAAAGGAGAGACTTGATGAGAGAACAGGGCAGACTCTGTCTCCAGAGCAGATTCAGCAGACTCTGTCTCCTCTCCATTCTTCAAGTCTCCGTCCCCACTCTCTCTCTTGCTAGGCCCTGACCCGCGGACCGGAGCAGCAGAACGGGCCGTTACACTCTTGCAGGAAAATTTGAGTTTTATTTTTATGATTTTTGGAGTAATTTGTTTGGGGACATTTTGTTCTCCTTTTTCATTTTCATTTTTTCTTTTTTTACTATAATTTTTAATTTATTCATTGAGAATTTCATACGTGCATCAATGTTTGTGTGAATCATATTCACCCTGCTCTCCTCCTCCAGTTTCTCCTGGTATTCTCCAGTAAGAAAGGGGACCCACGAGTGCCCTTCCTCACCTGTGCTGGAATGTTGACTGCCTTAACCTCATGCAGGTGTGGTGTGGTGTGGTGTCCCAGGTGCAATAGTGCCTTGAAGAATTTTGGCTTACTGGACTTGCAAAATCAGTGACGCTTTCTAATATAGAAAGAAAAAGAGGAAGTTGATAGTTAAAGAACCAATTCAGAGTATTTGCATTTTTGTTTAACTTCTTCTCTTATTTAAAATTGTCCTCATATACTAAATTTTTATCAAAAAGAAATACAAATAATGGGCAAATCAAGCTACTTAATACATATACTGCCTCACAGTTACTATTCTGTGACAAGAACAGTTTAAAAAAAATCTCTTGATACCTTTAATAATATATGCTATTAAATATAGCTAGCATATTTTATAATAAACCAAATAAAGTTTAAAAAAAGAAACCAGTTCAAGTAAAGTAATTTGAGAAGACAAGAATAAAAGCAATAAGCTGAACTAGTCAGTTAGAGCATTTTCGCAGGGCCTGTGCATGCATTTGTGTGTGAGTGAGTGTGTGCCTGTGTACCTGTGTGTCGGTGTGTGTGTGTGTGTGTGTGTGTGTGTGTAGGGTTGGGGTAAACAGCAGTATATGAGAAGAGAAGTTGATAACTTTGACATAACGTTCAGGGAAAATACACAGGACATGGCCAACAGAGGGGTCAGAAATTATCCAAGACCCTCTCCTGTATTTACCCCATCAGGAAATGCACTGGATGCTAACAGTGGGCCAGGGTCGTGTCTAGGATTTCTGATCAGACAGCCAAGACCCTGACTGTCCTGGATTCATATGTGAGTGGAAGAGACACACATAGGTGGAATACATGCTCTGGGCATGTATACCTGGACAATCATCTCTAGGATGCTTGTTTCTCTTCTCTAGAGATGACTGCCCTGTACCATCTGTTGATGTTTTTAAAATCCTGTCTTAGTTCAAGCTTCTTTTTCTGGAATAAAATACCAAGAGTAAAAACACCTTGGGGAAGAAAGGGTTTATTTCACCTTCCAGTTTATAAGTTTATCACTGAGGGAAGCCAGAACACGAGTTGATACAGAAGCAATAGAGAAATGCTGCTTACAGGCTTATTCTCCATGACTTGCTCAGCCTGCTTTCTTATAACCCAGGACCTAACCAGATGTGGCACCATCCACAATGGGCAATCAAGAAATAGCCATATAGACTTGCCTCCAGGTTAATCATAGGGGACATTTTCTTGACTAAAATTCCTTCTTCCCAGATGATCCCCTACCTTGTGTCAAGTTGACATAAAAGAACAAAGAACAAAACCAAAACCAAGAAAACCCTAGCCAGCACAGTGAAGTAACTGAAGAAGGCATCCCTAGAAGCCCACTTAGGAAGGCTTAGCAGTTCCAGGTCATGTGATGGGCTGGGGACTAGCTCTCCGGCATGTTATGTCATGTCTTGTGTTTTTCCCAGCTCACCAGGCTACAGGGCAGAAGTACGCATCCGCTCCCTACTATTCTATCATGGTCAAAGATGGAAGACCTGTTAAGCAGGGTGTAGCAATCGTGTCCAGTGCTGCACAGAGTTCAAGAACAAGATATGAATTCAAAAGTACCGTTTAGGTTAGGAAGTGGGAAGTCACTGGTGAGCTTGTTTTGGTAAGTGGGTGAGGGAAGGTTGACCCAGAATGGAATGAAGAATAAATGGTGGACACAGTTGGGGAAGAATGTGCAAAAATCGAAGAGTAAGGTACTGGAGTGCTATCATGAGCTATGGGAGATTTTATGTATATCTTTATTTTTACATTTATTCTCTCTCTCTCTCTCTCTCTCTCTCTCTCTTGTGTGTGTGTGTGTGTGTGTGTGTGTAGGTGCACACAATGCACACACGGAAATCAAAGAGCAACTTAGGGAACTAGGTTCCCTCCTTCCACCATGTGGGTCCTGAGGACAGAACTCAGGTCACCAAGCTTGGTGGTTCTGCTGGCTACATCAACCTGACACAAGCTAGAGTTAACTGAAAGGAGGGAAGCTTAATTGAGAAAATGTCTCCATAAGATCTGGCTGTAAGGAATTTTCCTAGTTAGTAATTGATGGAGGAGGGTCCAGCCCACTGTGAGCGGTGCCATCCAAGCTGAGCAAGCCACGAGAAACAGGCCAGCAAGCACCACCCTTCCATGGCCTCTGCATCAGCTCCTGCTTCCAAGTTCCTGCTCTGTTTGAGTTTCTGTCCTGGCCTCCTTTAACGAAGAACGTTGATCTGGAAGTATAAATCAAATAAACTCTTTCCTCCTCAAGTTGCTTATTTTGGACATGGTGTCTCATTGCAGCAATAAAAACCCTTAACTAACACCTTGGCAAATGTTATCTGTTGAGCCACCTCAGTGATTCTTTGGAAACAGTATTAAGACATGTGACACAGTTGTATGGTAATACCAAGATGTTAGAAATTCAAACAGAAGGGCCAATACACAGAGGCTCTTGAGAAGTCCAGAATCCAGAAGCAACTTTCTGGTGGCCTTGTGGGCCTTAGCAGGTTACTAAGGCATGATCACAGTCATGAAGAATTAGCAACACTCCCTTTGCAGTGAGTTAGGTCTGTTGGAGCCTGGGTAACAGACAGGAGAGTCGATTAAAGCCAGCCCACCTCATATGTTTGGCTCCTTTTGCACATACTCACCCTCTGCTCCTCTGACACAGCCGACGGCCCTCTCTGGATACTCTCAGTGTCTTGTTTGGACTTCCTGTCCACTGTATAAAGCAGTGGATTTCATTACGGCACTTTCCACACATGTCATTATACTTTGTTCTCCTCTCCCCACTGACCCGTGCCTTCTCTATCTCTACCAGTGCTGTTGTTCTGCTATACCAACATAAACTAGATTAACGCAGGATACATAGTGCAGGCAAAAGAATAAACAAAACTAATCTGATAAAACCTACCCCAAAAGAGCAGCAAACATTTCTCTTTAATCATACGTACATCAGAAAATACCTTCTGTAGACTTTCATAATCATTTCCAGAGTAAAAATAAGCACAGCAAAAATAAAATTATTATTCTTATTATCTTATTATTATTATTATTATCTTATTTTAGAAACAAAGAATGTGATATTTCCCCCAATTAGTCACAAGTGATAAATAGCTATTTCCTGTGTAGATCCAATGACTTCTTTCATTATTCTAGGACAAAAAGCAATTGCTGTATTTTACATCTGGAATCCAATCTCATTTATCAAAAACACATTAATTTTAAAAATGAGACATAACTGGGCAATGGTGGCTCATGCCTTTAATCCCAGCAGTTGAGAGGCAAAGGCAAGCGGATTTCTGAGTTCAAGGCCAGCCTGGTCTACAGAGCGAGTTCCAGGACAGCCAGGGCTACACAGAGAAACCTTGTCTCAAAAAACAAAAAAATAAAAAGTGAGACATAATGATTTCCATCGTTTCTATAAGCTGTTGGCACAGGGTTATTATGATGTCAGTTCTCATCATTAGCCCAGTGATGGAGTCACATCCCAGGCTCTGAAACAACGAAACAGTGGAAGACCGGAGGCTTGTTGTTCTAATGAAGGCTCATTGAGGTTAACAGTCCCTATCAGCACACTGGTACCAAGGGATTCTGCTCAGAAGCATTTTTGTGGCAAGGTCTGTGCTTGTAATATTGTAATTTACATGTAAATGATACATATATTTATCATATTGTATTATGCATGCATTACATGCACATTAATGTGTGTATATATGTATGTATATGTAACATATGTATATATAATACTTAATTTATAAACATATACATATGTATACACATGTATGTATATATATGTATGTATTCTTCTTTGAAGAAGAAACTTACATAGTTCAAGGCAACATGAAAGAAAACAGACTCATGGAAGATAGAACTTAGAACCAGACTGTGGAAGGGCCCAGCGTGAATTTCTCAGATGACATGAAAACCCAGAGATCCCTGAGCTGCTGGTGGCTGTGAGGTAGGTTCAAGAGCCATCCTCCAGGACACCTCACTCTTCTGTGTCCTCCACATGCCTTTTTCCTCTGCCTTCTCCAGCCGAGAGAGCTGTTTCCATATTCTGAGGAGATATTTTTTAAAGTTTTTTTTTACAGTGTGTGTGTGTGTGTGTGTGTGTGTGTGTGTGTGTGTGTGTGAATGCAGATGCAAGAGTTACAGGTGGTTGTGAGCTGCCCATTGTGGGTTTGGGGAACTGAACTCTTTTCTGAGGCTTATTTTAAAAAAAAGAATACATTGAAATCCAGGGTAGAAAACCTATTAGGGAAACTTTAGGCTGTTGAAGCTTATGTTACTCCAGACACTACCATAGCTGGTAACTGGTGCCATGAAGTCCCCTTGAGATTTTGTTCTCATTTGCAAGTATGGAAATAGAGTCTACAGAGACTGAATAATTTATAATGGCAATGATACATCAAGACAAGAATTTAGGGGTAGAGAATCTCCATGGATAAAGCACTTTCCACATGTACGTGCAGAATGGAGACTGGATCCCCAGCCCTCACATGAGAGTAGGCTGGCCTGGCTGCCCCCTTATATTCCCAGAGAAGAGGATTCCCCAGAGCAAGCTGTTTACATGAACTAGGCAATTCAGTGAGCTGTGACTGCCTCAGTGATTAAGATAGAGAGTAATCAGAAAAGGCTTCAGACATGAACCTCTGACCTCCACACACATATGTGCACATATGCACATGCACACACATTCACAAATGTACATATATACATATAAGCACACCATACGCACGAGCTCGTGAACACACACAAACAGGCATGCACACATACACACACACAAAGAGAAAGAGAGAGAGAGAGAGAGAGAGAGAGAGAGAGAGAGAGAGAGGGGGGGGGGGTGCGGCGGAGCACAGATACACTCCTCAGACACTTGCCACTATGGTGTGAATGCTTTTGCTGCCTTTTTAAATATGCAAAATGAAATATATTTTTGCAATTCACCCGTGTTGGCAATGACCTGCTTGGACAAGCCCTGAATCACTGCACTTGAGATGCTAAGTCAGAAAAATTTTAGTTCAAAGCCAAACTAGATTAAGCAGAAAAAGAAAATCTAAATGTCGAATAAGGCAGTAAAGATTCCAAAAGAAACCATAAGCAAATGGAAAAGAGTATTATCAAGGTAATAATGCATACTCTCTGTCAAAGTGCCAGAGCATCAAACTCAGTTACACACTTGAGCACATTACTCTGTCTTTCTCTGCTCAGTGCCTTGGTTTGTAAAATGTAACCAAAAAATAAAGATAAAAATAACTTCAATTTTTAATAATATGAATAAACAAGGGCTGTCATGAACAGCAAATTCAATGACACTGAGAAAGTGTGCTGCCGGTGCCAGTGCACCACTGAGCTAGTATCACTGTCCTCTAGGGGAGGCTGGTTTTCACCCTGTGTGGATACCTCATGTTATTTATTTATTTATTTATTTATTTATTTAAATGTGTATGTTATGTGCATATGTGAGTGTGTATAATCTTGGAATCCAGGAAAGGGTATCAGATCCCCTGGAGCTGGAGTTAGAGGCAATTGTGAGCCGTCTGACATGGGTGCTGAGGATCAAACTCAGGTCCTCCAAAGGAGTGTCAATCACTTTTAACTGCTGAGCAAACTCTCCTGCACTTAGAGCTTCCAAAAGTCGATAGCATTGGGTCCATTCATATTGGCGCCACTGCCCGCTTTCTACAGTACTTACTGAACACCTGCCTGCCCATTTGAGGACTCGGGTTCAGGGACAGAAAAAGACATAAGGAAGCACTTACACATGGAAGCAGATGATAGATCTCCCAGTCACCAAATACTTCCCAGACACTAGAGCAGGACGATATTGGCCTGGGAAAAACAGAAGACTATGACTGTACTTAAAAACATGCCATGCTTCATCAAAGTGCGTCAGTCAAAACCACACAGCAAGGTAAGGGCACTATTTGTGCAGTCCATGGCACTGGACACAGAGAGACACCTGTTTTGGAGCTGACAGAGGGAAAAACCAAAGGCCTAAAAGAGTTAGTGAGGCTGAGTCAGAGGATCCATAAAGACGACTTGCCCTGGAATAAAACTCCTAAAGGTGGCAACCCCTATGGCTGGCATGGGTCACTATATTTGCTTAAGAAACACCCAGAACTGGAATTGCCTGGGCGGGGACTACAGGTTTGGACTAGGAAGGTCCTGGCAGAGAGAGGAAACAGAGGAAGTCAGCCGGGGGACACCAACCCACAGGCCCTTTCTGCTGACATCACTCAGCTCAGCTTCCTCTGTTGAACGATAGCTCGTGGAAGCCTTCTGTGTGCCAGCATGGTTGCACCCATATGATCAGCACAGGAAATGTGTGGCCTTATTTCCCCAATTAACCAAATTCTATATGGAAATAAAATATCATTTATTTTTCTTTTAGGTTTTTTTTTAATGTTTTTTTCTTCTCAAGTATGTTACATCCAGCCACAGTTTCCCCTCCTGTTGCCTAGACCACTCCCCTAAAAATATAACATAACTAACCCTAAAGAAATACAATTTATAAAAAGAATTCATATTTATGAAACTGACCCACACAGAGACTTGTAGACTTGAAGTTCACACGCTTAACTAACTTTCTGGCTGTCTCTCAAATGAATCTTAATTGTCCCCAAGTCTTGCCTACCCTGTGTGAGTTGAGTGAGTGAAGGGACAGTTTGTGGGTGTCAATCCCTGACTCCCTCCCTCCTGCTGGCTTCTCAATCTCCCTTCCCCACTCAGTCTTTGGCAATGAAGTCTTTTCTTTGTTCTTGATTGTTACATTAACTCTTCCTTTGTCCAGTCTCTCCTCCAGTGGTGGCTTCAAAGGCCTCTTGCTGCATTTTAAATTATGAGGAGAGTTTGGGCTGAGATGTACTCAGCCCTGCATAGCTTTCTATTTGGACATGCTTTCTAAGGGCTTGGCTATTACAGATCAGCTCTTCCATGACTGACTTCCAGATGTACTGAAAGAACACTCTTGAATCTTTATCTTCCTAAATTATAAATTCTGCACTAGCTAAATTGTTTCAAAGAGAAACAGAACCACCTTCTGCCTTCAAAACCTTCTCTTTCTGTCATAATAAAGCCTGTTACTAAGTAGAATGAATACATACTCATAGAAGTGATTTTAAAAACTCTGTTCTTTGCTAGGTATGATGGCTCATATTTATAATCCCAGCACTGGAGAGGTTGAGGCAGCAAGATACCATGAGTTTTAACCTTGTCTCAAACACGCACACTAAAGTGATACAACCTGATCTCCTTTATTTCCAACCCTTCTTAGCTGGTTACTGTGATCACTCAGTTGACTGGCCTGCTCTCTGGGAATCAACCTTTCTCCTTCCTGTACCTTACCTTGCATCCCCAGCAATGCGAAATTGTTCTGATGCTGCTTTACAATTCCTTCTGCACGGTTACTTCCTCCTACTGTTCCCTAGAACTGCCCACAGTCAGCTGCACCATCCCCCTAAGCACACCCATGCCTCTGGTCTCCACCTACTCCCATTCTTCACTCAAGGTGATCTATGTCAGACGACAGTATCTATTCCATTAGGAGTGTCCCAGAGCCTTCAGGATGAAGGCTGAGGGCCTTGGCAGAACAACTAAGACTCGACACTCAGCTTTTCTCTTTAGCTTCTTTGTCCACCATCCCTAGATTCTCATTGCTAATTTTAGGTACCTGACATGATGGAAGTGTGCTATATCCTTTCCCACACCATTCTCGCCTCAGAAGCCCTCCCTGACCCACCCAGTTCCTTCTACACCTAAGTACTTCCAGCGTCCCACTCAAGACTAACGCACCCCTGAAGCCTGTTTGTCTACTCCACCTTATGGGGACTGTCTTGCTTCTATATAAACATCAGTCACTCAACAAACATCTACCAAATATTGAATTGAGGGTTGCATGTAAAACCTGTATCTTTACATTGTTTTAAAGTCAGGTATATAAAATACAGTATATGAAGTAGTAGAAAACGAATATGTTTTGAATCTTTTGCTTTGAATCCAGAGTCCAGAACCAGCCTTTGTTCTTCCCACAAACCAGTGGCATCTTGCCAACACACTAGGTTACTTTTGCTTCCTGAACAACCAGAGTAAACATCGATTGCATTAGTTATTCAATGCAGGTAGTACACATAGATTGTCTCACTTCGTCCACTGAACTAGCCTACTAGGTACTAATCATCGGTACTAATCATCACTAATCATCGGTACTAATCATCACTAATCATCGGTACTAATCATCACTAGGTACTAGTCATCGGAGGACACCGGGGCTGGCAGAATTGCTATAGTTGGTAGAACTTGGATTTGGAATCTGACTCTTGACCTAAAGATCATGATCATGGCCATTATGGTTTCCATGGAAGTCAGGTCAGAAAGTAACAAGCTGATAGAGAATACCGAGGTTAGCTTCATTTTGAAAATTCCTTTTCATTAAACTCTGTATCTCTTTGACAAGGACTTGAGACACATTTTGAAGCTGACAAGTGGGGTTGGGACTATGGCTCAGTGGGAAAATGAGTGTTTGGCATGGGTGAGGCCCTGGTTTTCATCCCCAGCATGCTTCTCCACACACCCTTAAAAACTCCTATTCTATGTCTGAATTCTTCAGTCACAAGTCAAATATCATTTTAGTCTTCACTAAATGCAGACACTCATCTGACTAGTCTTCTTAGCAACCATTTCAGTGCTGACGCTATGGTAACATGACTGTCCCCTCTCTCAAATATTATTCCTGTTAGAACGAGCCAGCTCGTGATTGGGGGCCTGCTTGGAGAGAACCAGACCATCCCTCAGCCCCTGTACTCAAGTGGAAACCCGTTCTGGGGATTACAGGGTGCAGACGATTGGAATGCGGGAGCCACACTCTATGTCCATAGGAACAGTGAGTCAGACCCAGGAGAGTGAGATCTTCCCATGGGCAGCAGAGGAGAAAACTCCACTGAGAGAAGAGCACATCTTTCTGTGGCCCCTGGATTAAATGACAGGTCACCTACTGTCTACTCACTATTGAGAGTGTATACTTGAGAGCATGTGTGTTAATCACACAGACACAATGATTCTAGGCTTAGGACCCTTCTGCTCTCCTGAAGGTCAGGGCATGTGAATTGGGCAATGATATACATCTTTATCTTGAGTTTTCTCTTTTGAAGAAGTGTGCAACTGATAATCCTCCTGAGCTAAATCCCTTAAATTGCAGGTAAAGATGGCCTCTACCTGTCTCCTGCCACTCAGAGGTGGAAAACTAGTGCCTCAGTCAAAGAGAAACTTGTCACTCCAGAAAGAGGCCAAAGCAGCATGTGGTTCTTTTGCAAAATTAAGTGAATTCTGATGCCTGCAAGATGATAGATAGATAGATAGATAGATAGATAGATAGATAGATAGATAGATGATAGATAGATGATATATAGATAGATGATAGATGGATAGATGATAGATAGATGATAGATAGATAGATAGATAGATAGATAGATAGATGATAGGTAGATAGATAGACAGATAGACAGACAGATGAGGACTGATATAGGCCAGTAATTTTTTTCCAATTCCTTTCAGAAAGATTTTACAAACTACTGTTTGGCACTGAAGAGATGGCTCAGAAGTAAAGAGCACTATCTGCTCCTCCAAAGGACCCAGATTTGGTTCTCAGAACCCACATGGAAACTCACAACTGACTATAACTTCAGTTCCAGAGGATCTAACACCCTATTCTAGCTTCCTTGGTTACCAGGCACAGATACATAGGTGGTGTACAGAGACATACATGCAGGCAAAACATCCATCCATACACATTTTTTTCATTTAAGTAAAAATACAAAAGTAAGAACCTACTGTTTTCCTATAGAAAATTATAATTCCTCTGGCCTCTCATATTTCCACAAGTTCACACGGCCAAACTAATTCCTTTAGGTAAAAGAGGTCAAGAAAAATAGGACCAAATTATTACTGTGGAATCATCAGTCCTTCTGAAAACAGTGGAAGCTACTATATGACTCTGTCATGCAGTGGACAGAGTAGCTTAGCGAGAGGCCTAGTTCCATTCCTCCAGTACAGCCTCGAACAAGGAATACTCTACTTTTTTCTCTTTCCTTTTTGTATTTAGAGAGTAGATTCTTTTTTTTCTTTTGTTTTTCTTTTTTTTTTTTTTTTGGTTAGTCAGAGTGGGACTGTGTTAGTTAGTCAGAGTGGGACAGTGTTAGTTAGTCAGAGTGGGACTGTGTCAGTTAGTCAGAGTGAGTGGGACTGTGTTAGTTACTCAGAGTGGGACTGTGTTAGTTAGTCAGAGTGGGACTGTGTTAGTGAGCCACTAGCTTCTCTGATCCCTCAGGCTGGCCTTGAAATGTTGTGTAGCCAAGTGTGGCTTTGAACTTCTGATCCTCCTGTCTCCACTTCTAAAATGTTCATATTACAAGTGCCATGTCTGGTTTATCCAGTCCTGGAGATGAACCCAGGGCTTTATGCATGCTAGACAAGCACTCCACCAACTGAGCCATATCTCCAGCCCCTCTACTTTCCGTCTCCGTAAACTTGTCATCTCTAAGTTCATGTGTGAGTGGAATTGTTCAATCTCCTTAGCTCCTATCCACTTACCCTGACACCCACAAGGCTCATCCGCATCCCAGTGACCCATCAGAGCTGTCTTCCCCTTTACAGCTGAATGATAGCCTGTTTCATAACCACCTTGTCCCGTGTGTGGATGTTTGATTATGTAAGTTTCCTACTTGTCTTAAACTTTTTTGTATGAACTTCATAACTGGGATGTAATTTTGATTCCTTCACTATTTGAACCATGGGACATCCAGGAGAAAGATCTCTTATAAAACAAGTTATAAGGACCATGCACTCAACTGGAGAAGCTAATCTAGGATCTGTATATCCTTAAGGAGTTCACAGTTGGGCTTTGGGAAGTTTGTGAATAACTTGAAGCTGAAAAAAATGTATGCCTTTGCTTGTTTTCTGAAGTGAGTCATTTCTCATTTTACTCAGATCATCTTTGACCCCTGATACTATGTATCATTGGCATAAAGGACATTCTGTTAAAATGCAGCTAGATTTTATTGTTCCTGTCTATCATGTTGCCAGCACCCCAGAACATCTCAACTGTGGACGTGCCCCCCGAACCTTGGGTGGCAGTGACACTTGACCCCTGAGCAGGAAATAATTATGATGCAGACATGTGTGGTCTCACTGTCCTCCATAGGTCATAAGAAACTTTCTGCATTACATCAGAAAAATATAGAGCCCAAGCTATTTCTACCAGAATAAACTAATAAATGGTGTAGTAACAGGTAGTGGAAAGAAACAAAATAGACAAACCAGGTCCCTGGTCTTGAGGAGCATGGTATTATGGGATAGAGGAAGGTCTTAGACACAATCACGGTGTGTAACCCATTGAGCAACATTGAAATGAACCAAATGTGACATAGACTCAAATTTGCTAGAATGTTCTCAAAGGTCACTGTCTGTTTAAATAATGCTACCTAAAAAGAAATTCATTCTCATACCAAAGTCTGGGAGGAGACAGGCATTTGATACAAACAGGCATTCATTCACTCCTTCCACAAGGAAATCTCTGTGACTGACCTCACATTCTGTAAAAGCTTGGCCAGCTAGAGCCTCAGAGTGTCATTTCCATCTCAACTCTAGCAGTTTTGTAAGCCCAAATGTTCTTCACATTTTGTTAGTATTTTCCAGCTCACTTGAATGTAGTGTATGCTCTTCTATTCCTCTATGCCCTCTCCAAGGCCTTCTATATGTAAGACAAGTATTCTCTCCTTGAACTATGTCATTAGACGTTGATTTTCTGAGACAATCTTACTATATAGTCCAGATTGGCTTGAACCTGTGGTCCTGCTGCCTCTACCTCCCAAGCACTGGGTCTATTAAAAAACAAACAAACAAACAAACAAACAAACAAACAAGGCTAGAGAGATGGCTCAGTGGTTAAGATCACTGACTGCTCTTCCAGAGGTCCTGAATTCAATTCCCAGCAACCACATGGTGGCTCACAACCATCTGTAACAGGATCTGATGTCCTTTTCTGATGTGTCTGAAGACAACACAGTGTACTCACATACATAAAATAAATAAATAAATCTTAAAAACAAACAAACAAACAAACACAGAGACTGGAGGATGGCTCTGTGGTTAAACATACTTGTTGCTTTTGTAGGGACCCAGGTTTGTTTCCCAGCACTCACTTGGTGTCTCACAAACATCTGCAACTCCAGTTCCAAGGGATCAGATGCCCTCTCCTGCAGGTATTTGTGGATTCCAGAAAAGGGAATAGATTCCATGATGTGGATGCTGGGAACTGAATCCAGGTCCTCTGTAAGAGCAGTATGTATTCTTAACCTCTGAGAAATCATTAGCTTTTTTTTTTTTAAATCATTAACTAAGAAGCCAGCAAGATGGAACAGTGGGTTAAAGTACCTGTTGCCAAACCTGAACATCTGAATTTGATCCCCAGGGACCATGTGCTGCAAGGGAAACACTGATAACTGATGCCCACAAACTCCAAACACACACACACCCCACATGTGCACAAGTGCACAAATGAACACACAACACAGAGAGAAAAAAAGATTTAAATTGTTAAATATGTGGGTAAATAGAAAGAGCAGATTAAACAGCCCAAAGCTTTCCAGTATTTCAAGCCTATTTCCTGAGTTACCTCCTGGGCATCACAGGATTAATCCTAACTTCTTGTCTCTAGAGTGCCCATGTCTGGAAGATCTGGCCAGGACCTAGCTAAGGCCCTGAGCTGACAGGAGAAGGAACCCAGGGATAATGGCTGATCCAGAAGGGTTGAACCAAAGGGTATAAAAATAAAGGGTGTGGTGGGAAGGTCAGAGGTCACTATGTACCCCAACAGCATCCTTAGGACTGGGCCCAAGGTCATTGGATGTCACTCAGCCTCATTGGGCACTATGAAAGCAAATTTGGTGGTAGACCAAATGGAGGGGAGGGTGGCCTAAGGGCCTAATGGAGCAGCTGAGGGTGAGAGATAATGAGAAAAGTGAGCAAGAGTACACCCCACAAACATGACATCCCCAGAGGTTTCCTCCATACCATCCAGGTGCCGTGGTAACCTCAACACCTACTCTGCTACAGTAGGTTTAGTAACAGGCTGCTTTTAGTCAAGCTCCATGTACTTAAACAGAACCATAAAACTTCAGTTTGAAGCTCCTCAGTAACCTAAACTTCTCAAAATCCAATCTTCTCATCTGCAAAGTGGTGTCAGTGTTAATTGTTCATATATGTGGCCTAATACGTGATGCAGAACATATATTCTGTTCTTTTTCTTTCTGTGCTTTTTGAAAAATTGTTTTATTTACTCTTCTCTCATATTACTGCCTGACCACAGTTTCCTCTCCCTCCTCTCCTCCCAGTCTCCCCCACCATCTCCCTTCTCCTAATCCATTCTGCCTGCCTGTTTCCCCTCAGAAAAAGGCAGGCCTCCCAGGGATATCAACCAAATTTATCAAACTGCAGTAAAACCAGGTACCTCCTCTCGTATTAATGCTGGACCAGGCAACCCAGTAGGAGGAAAGGGGTCCCAAAAGCAAGCTAAAGAGTCAGAGACAGTCCCCAACCCCACCGTTAGGAGTCCTACAAGAAGATCTGTGGGACTGCGTAAGGGTATCTTGGATCATGGTGGAGCAGGTGCCTAGAACCCCGAGACTCTGTAGATTCTGGGTGGGATTCTGCATGAGAACCGGCAGGAGTTTGGTGCCCCCCAGAACCCAGGATCCTGAAAAAGCAGTCAGGTCTCCATAGAATTACATAGGCCAGGCTATAGGCCTCAGGCCCTAGGGATTTACATACTAATGAAGGCCAGAGGGCAGAGCAAATTAAACATCCCTCCCCCAGATCCTCCCCCAATCCTCCCCCTTTCTCCTTCCCTATATAACTCGGGACTGCCCTGAGATCTGGGGGGTACCCTTAGATCCATCTATCATCTGCCATGACAATAAACCTTTTTGGAACCAAGGACTTCCTCGTGTTATTGGGGACTGTCGTCGCCAAGGCCTCCAGGCTGCTGGAACCATAGAGTTCTTCCCGAATGTGGGACCCGCCACAGTGGTGGAAGCCCCTCCGGGGCCACACCACTGTGTCGGCTTTTTAAATTTTCCTCACATTTTGGTGCATCCAACGTGGGGCACAGACACCCACGGACTTCCAAGGACCAAGCCACCCCAGTCTGCTACAGAACGCAGCCGAGCTTCCTGCCCTGCTTGTCCAGTGCTGTGAGGAATCCACTCAGTGAAGATTCTGCACTTCTCCCATGCTGACTAAAGCTACAGCTGCTTAATCTCTCACTTAGAAGATCTCTGCGTTCCAGCCACAATGACCCACATCTTCAAACAAGCTGGCCAGGCCGCCGAGTCTGCTAAGCAAGTACAGTCTCTCCCACGGGTGCTGCTAGGGTCTCTTTCTTCTTCCCCTATCCCTCTCCTTTTCTCGGCTGTGGGTTGCCCAACGTGAGCCCACATGCCCCCGTCTCAGTCCTGCAAGCCAAGGGCTTGAGACCAATCGGTCTCTGGCTGCCTCAGAGCACAGGGATCCCCAATCCCTTTCATTCTCTCTGCAGTGGGTTGTCCGACGTGAGCCCACATGCCCGTCTCGGTCCTGAGAACCAAGGACTCGAGGCCAGTCCATCTCCGGCCAACTTCTGGCCCAGAGATCCCCAGTCCAAGAGCTCTACACCCCCGTGGAACCTGAGTGAAAACTCCCCATGCTGGGCGGGGCCCCGCCGCGCTCGCCTGGTGTTACCGGGAATAAACTCAGCCAAGATCCCGTGTGCCCCTGCCGTGTTGAGCTATCCCAGCCTACTGCGTCACGGCAGACACACAGACTCACAGCGCAACAGAGATTCATGCCCACGCGTGCCCACGCATGGGCCTACATCGTTCCCTACAGATGGTAGAGGATCCAGACAAAGCCAGCTCCAAGAGTAGCCCCCGCTGGCACCCGCCAAGACCCTCTCCATGGAACCGTGAGTAACTCCAGCCTAGTTCCTAAGACTAGGTGAATCTCTCTCTATCCTTTCTCCCTCTTTCTCTCTCCATGTGTTTTAGGCCAACTTTTCTCTCTAAATCTTAACTACCACTAGCTCCTGCCTGGCTCAAAAAACTAAGTTTCTTTCTCCACATGTTTCCCACAAAATGGCGGAGACTCCTTAATCTCCATTCTTTACCCGTCCCCCCAAAAAATCTCCCGCGCTCTGCCTGCCAAGAGGTTTGCCCCTCCCCCAGGGGTTAACTTTTCGCGCTAAAATTCTCCCACTCCCCACCATAGCTCAGTCTCACACAGCCTTTCACTCCTTCTGACTCTGTTATCAAACTTCTATGTTTTTCGCTTTAAACTTTTCTTCAAAGTTAGCCTTTCTTTTCTCTAAGAAAAACAACAGAGGGAATTCCTTGGCCTCTCTCTTAGAACACCCAGCCACCACGTGGTAGCCCAAACCACCACATGGCAGAACAGGCCTTTCCTCCACTACTTCTAAATCCGCCATTAATGCCTTTTCCCCTAACAGGAATGCCTAAAACAACAGTGTTTGTGCTTTTCAACCCAAAATTTTTGCTTTTTGTTTAAATGTCTCCTTTTCACTCATGATATATTCTCAACATTTTTTTTCAACTTTTAAATTTTCTTCAAGGTTTGAAAGTCATCTAAATCTACTTCCACAGGTTAAATCAACATGCTGATCACCACCTTCCAGCTCTTAATTAACAACTAGTTTCCTTTTACAGACAAACTGTTGCTGCCTATATAAGTAATATGATTTTCTTCCTCAGTCAGCTAAAGCAGACTCAAAGGTGACTTCTAAGACTGAAATTTCCTCAAACACCTTGCTTTCTAGGTTCTCAACGACACACCATGACGTGCCTGATCCCAAGTAGCCTAATGCTTGGTACACACCCTTTACATACATCCCCCTGCTGGGGTGCCGCTTCCCTGTTGTGATTATTCTACAGGTGCTCTCACAAGTCCAGTAGGGACTTGTAGAGCCTCCTGGAACCTGCCTAAGATGCCATGCTGTCTTCCTACAGCCACACCACCTGACTGCAGATTCCAGAGACACGCTGAGATCCAGAGATGCATGCCAAGATCCAGAGATGCTCACTGAGTCCTATAGACAGATTCAGACCTTCCAGCTACAAATGAACTCTTTTGCCAAAGTCAAATAGCTAAAGTGACGTGTTAGTGAAGAAATCATAATGTCTATTTAGATTAATCAGATGTCGTTACTCTCAAATTGTACAATATGTATTTAATTGATTCAATGATCCCTTACCTTCCCTATGATCCCTTACCTTCCCTACCCTCCCAACACCCCTTACCCTGTGATGTGATTACGCTAATATCTCCGGCCTACATAGTGCTTTCTTTCGGCTTCCTCATACAAAATTTTCACAGTGACCCCCCTTTTTTAAAAAAGTAAAGGGGAGGAGATGTGGGACTGCATAAGGGTATCTTGGATCATTTTCCCCACAAAGATCAAACCACCCACCTATATCATATATGCAGACGGTCCAAGTCAGACTCATATAGGCTCCCTACTTCTCAGCTCAGTCTCTGTGAACCCCCATCAGCCCAGGTTAGTTGATTCTGTGGGTTAGCTGTAAAGTAAAGGATAACCATGCTGGTTACAAAGATGCTGAGCTGAGTGCCTGCTGGGACCTCCTGCTGGGATTGGGCTCATTCTGTATCATCTCTTACTTATATCTTCAGCCCTTGAAGTTCAGGATAGTCTTTTCCATTTGAAAATAAGGAAATAAAAACTTAGATGGACAGTGGGCTTGTTGAAGAACTAGAATGACACTAAAGCAAGAGTTGCTGGTGCTGGAGTCCTGGCTGTCCACAGGATCACCGAATCCTTGATCATCATCAGTGGTGGTTTTGCTGCTTTTATATTCATTTACTTCTTGGAAACAGGACTTCATGGAGCCCTGGCTGGCCTCAAACTCAGGATCGTGTGTGCGTGTGTGTGTGTGTGTGTGTGTGTGTGTGCATGTGTGTGTATGTATGTATATACAATTTGTTGATTTGTGGGATGAACTTTTAATTGCTAAAGGTTGGCACCCAGTTATACTTTTAATATTTCATTTAAAGTTGAATGTTTGTCTTCTCAGACTTTTCCTGTATGTGTTGGAACCCAGAAGATTCTGGTAGCACTGTCATCTAAAACATCACTAACATTCCTGACTTGACATGTAATGTTTAGAGTGCTCCTGAGCACCATCACCCAGCCTGTATCACATCTTTAACACGTCCACAGATGCTCTGGGAGCAGCACAGTTGAGCAAAATATATGTATTCCAGAAACAACTGAGCAGTGATGTGTACTGTCCCTCACAAGTGCTGTGTTAGTATCTCAGCCTTGTACCTGACAAATGAATGTGCCAATGAGAATTCTGAGTGGAAACATAGATGTCCATTCATCTTAAAACTTAAAGACAGGGTAGGACTCGTTCCAAGGCTATCTTAGCTCAGCTCTTGGGTCATTTAACCTTGTTTAACCTTCTTCCTCATAGAACATGCCCATGTCCAAACCCAACTGCCATCTTCATTGAGCTTATCCTTAAAACAGCCTAAGAGAATATAAAAGCCCAATTATAATTCCTTGCTGTTTAGGACCTAGAAACAGTGGGTGATTTATGTGCCTCCTGGGTGACTGAAGAGGATGGATACATAGATAGATGCTCTGCTAGCACTGGAGGAAACTGAGGCCAATAAGTCAATGAGTCAAGGTCACAGAACTAGTTAAGTCAAAATTTAAATTCTGGATCCCTAGTCATATTAACTCTTTCTCTTATCATCGTTGCCTGTTAGAAACAACTTAAAGGAGAAGAATGTTTCTTAGGTCAGTTTCAGTCCATCACGAGGGAAGGCATGTAGCCCTGAAGGTATATGGAGGAGACTCCTCACTTTATAGTAGGGCCATGGCAGAGTACATAGCCCTGGAAGCCTGTGGAGGAGACACCACAGAATTCACAGCAATGAGAGTGTGGTGGAAATTCCTCATATCTTGGAAAAGAACAAGCAGAGGCCAGGATTAGAACTGGGGCCAGGCTGTAGCCCTCAAAGGCTGGCCTGCAGTGGCCCTACCTTAACCTCAGAACAGCACCATCAGCTGAGGGCCAGGTATTCAAACACATGAACCTGTGGGACATATTGTAGATTCAAACTACCACACATCTAATACATGCCTCTCTTCCTTCTTTCTTTTTTTCTTCAGTGCTAAGGATTAAACCAGGGCCTTGCTCAAGCTAGGCAAATGTTCCTCTGCTTGGCTATATCTTCAGTCACTTCTCTCTCTAACTCTCTCTTCGTGTGTGTGAGTGTGTGTGTGTGTGTACATTGTATATACACATACATATGCATATGTATTAAAACAAGCATACATATAAGTAAATATATTAATAAATACATGATAATAAATATATTTTCAAACATATGTTGACTTATTTTAGCATAGCCACCACTGTTGGAAGGCAGACAAAATACAGATACAATTGAGAAATTATCAGTGCCTGTCAGTAGAGTAACGTGCCATCCAACTCAAAGAAACCTGCCCCAAGCAGCAGCCCTGTAAATGAGCATTATCATGTGACTTGCCCCAGGTGTGGCCTTTGCTGTTCTGGCAGCCACATTTCCAACAGACCTGCTGGGCTCAGACTAACGCACACTATCCACAAAAGACCCTTTAGAGCGCAATGACTCACTTCCAACACCACATGGGCCCTCTTCCACTCCTCCAGCTCTCCCGTGGTTATGTACCACCTTCCACCAGTAGCTAAAATGTGACATTTATTCTCTTCTGAACTTTCATGTGAGAAGATGGACACTCCTGACCCCATATCACAGAAGAGAAACAGAGACTTGAAAGTAGGAATCCTGAGTGTGCCCAAGGTCCCACATCATAGCTGCAACTCCCATGTCACAAAGCCTGGACTTGTGTTATTTCCACTGACACACAAACACATGGAAAACCCCCATGCAGTCTAGCAGAGACTCCAAGTCTCTCCAGATGACTTTAGAAGGGGTCTAGCTTCCCTGGCTTTCATACCAGGACTCCAGTCCTGAGGCAGCACTGAGGCTCCCAGGAAGCAATCCAGAGGTGGATGGTGGACCTCACCTGAGTAGGGTCAGTGAAGCATTTTCCAGATGAAGGGGAGATTATTCAGGCTAATGTACAGATCCACAGCCCTAACTACCAAACGGGGAAAGTACCATAATTCACAGAGGACTGAAGGGAAAACAAAGAAGGGAAAATTGAAACAAAAGCTATCTCTTTGACAATCTGCCATTTCTAGTTTCCACTCACCCCTCCCCCACACCTTGGGAAAACATCATCTGCCTCTCCTCTCACCAAGAGCAGAACGTGTAGGGACAAGGGCTTGAGATGATAGCTATGATGAAGTACTAGAGTAGTGTGGATGTGCAGCCAAGCCGCCCTCAACCTGATCTGAGCGAGGTCTTCTCTGCGAGATACTGGCAGTTGATGACAGCAAAAGACCAAGGGTTTTAGACAGGTTTTCTCAACTGTACTGCTTGTGTCTGTACTGTTTTACTAAGAATAACTCCCCCCACTATTACTTCCACTAGGCAAAAATAATGTTAAAATGTTATTTAACAAAAGGGGGCCAGCACAATGGTTCAGTAAGCTGAAGGTGCTTGCTGTCAAGGCTGACAAACCAACCAGATTTGGGTCCCTGGAACCCAGATGGTAGAAGAAGAAAACTGATTCCTACTGTGCTCTGACTTCTTGACATAAGCTATGGCATGCACATGCACACACAATGTAATCTTTAAACATTATTAAGCAAAAATAAAGTTGCAACAAGCAGAAAACAGCAAAAAGAAAAAGTAAATGATGCAGAAAAAAGGAAAACAAGCATGGGGCATTCTCCTTATTTTTTATTTATTAACGTTTTAAATCTTTTTTTTAGGACAGATGCACAGTCATTTCTCTTCTCTGTCATTACTCCCTACTGTACAATATAGCAAGTACTGGTGTAGCATTTAGATGGCATTAAGCATTATCCATCATCAGAAATGATACCTAGTCATGCTTTACTTAGCAATGGGAATATGTCTGGGAAAAGGGTTATTAACTAACTGCGTGAGCAAATATCACAGTGAGTACTTACACCAATGAATACGGTAACAGCGTCTCAAGCTGATGACGTACTCTTATGGGTTTGTGTGGTTGTCTATGCATTCCATCACCGATAGAAACATCAGTCTGAGTCTGTGGTGCGTGGCTGCATCATGGGGTCACCATTTAACACAACAGATGTCAGCATCTACTGGGTTGAATATCTACAGGTAGCTTAGGAATGGTCTACTTTTAATACCATGGGGCAACTGCAGTGATGTTTTTCACTTCTGACCAGTGGGTACCAGAGTACCATCAATTCTAGGTGTGGCATGTGAAGTTACCTGGAGATACAGCATCTTGGTTGGAGGGGAGTGTGTCATCTGTCCACAGTCCTTCAGAATTCCCCTGTGGCTTGTCCTCTCAGGCACTAGCTCGTTTCTCAACTTACTCCATAAATGTTTCTCTTTCTAGTGGCCTTCCTCTGGGTCAAAATCTTGCCAGATACAATTTCTCTTCTTGGAAGCAATCACAAAAGCCGGCAAAAAAAAAAAAAACCCAAGAATGTAACGGTGGCGTGGAGGAGTTCTTCCTGAAGAATTGACTCTACTCAAACCCTGTCTTTCCCTCGATACTGAATCATCTCAGATAAAGCTGAAGCGAGGGCAGATTAGGGGAAGTTCCAGGAGCAGGAATTGTGCTATCCCAGGCTCATGCTTGTGTATTCATCCAAGGTCTCTTCCTCGTCGAGGTCAGCCAAAGAATTAGCCTACTCCTTGAGTATATTCAAGTTTTCATTTAAATTCAACAAATACTTATCAAAGGCATGTGCTTGTCGAGAGACCTAACAGGATTCGCTGAGAGCAAAGAATATTGGCACCAAGAATTAAAATGCAGTCACCTAGCTGACTTAGGATTTGGCAACGACATTGTTCCAATGCATTTGCTTACCCCAGAGCAAGTGTGCAGCAGCACTGAGGTGCAGGAGGTGTGCTGTGGTGGATCCCACATGATCAAGGCCAAAACAGTGGGTGAGTGACTCTCTCTGAAAATCCCCCTGAGCACTTTCTCTGAGTAGACTCTGGGTTACAGCTACAAGAGCCAAGACAGCAAAATGATGAGTCTGTCCTCTGGACCTTAACAGCCCAGAGGTAGGTGCACAGAGCTGACTATGAAAGACGAAAATCTGCTTCTTCAAAATGCAGAACCAGAAGAAGATTGGGGGCTATAGGTCAGCTTGCCTGTGTTTCTGTCTCCGTCATCTGTCTCACAAACAGGGACTCCCAGGACACCAGCTCTGCATCATCTTGCAATGGCTTTCTTTGGCTGTGCCTATGGGCTGAGCATTCGATGGCACTGTTACTCTGGCAAAATTAGTGATTGTATTGACAGTCCTGTCACCGACAGATCGGGTTCATTCATCACCTGAACTTGGAAGCTGCTTTTTAATGGTTCCTGACACCTTCAGAAAACAAATCTTTATCCGGTTTCTGAAGTCCCTCTTCAACTGCCTTTCAGTATATCTAGAAAATGGCTAATGCTCCATACCAACATAGACATTGCTTATGCTGATCCAAAATGTTTGTGCACAATACCCACTGTAACTGGCACATATCACACAATACCAGGAAGGACTCCTTTGGTGGGGAGGGGAGTTGTAATGATCTATTTTGTTTATTCTAGCACGTCCAGAGCTTATGGTCTTCTATGTGGACGATAGCAAAGGCCATGTTGTTCATCTCTCTCTGTGTCTACCTTGCTACAAAGCATCCCTCCACTTCATTCCCCACCTCAAATACTGTGGCAATGCTCACTGCAGTACTTCCCACTGTCAACCCATGGTGCCCTACTTTTTCACAGTCTCTTCCTTTCCCACCCATCTAACC
The DNA here is from genome assembly GCF_004785775.1 of Grammomys surdaster. Classification (NCBI taxonomy): domain Eukaryota; kingdom Metazoa; phylum Chordata; class Mammalia; order Rodentia; family Muridae; genus Grammomys; species Grammomys surdaster. The sequence goes on from NW_021621098.1 coordinate 7,209,756, forward strand.
TCACCTGTTGCCTTCACCCCAGTCATCCCACTTACAGGTCTTTCTTGCTGTTCATTGGAGGTACTATTCCTAGCCCCCCCCCCCTCTTTCAATCATTCTTGCCTCAGTTAGGGCATCTTTTCCCTACTACTTCATTGGGAAGCTTTGTCCCTCAAGAGTGGATTCAAACCCCTTCTCTGATTTTAAGCCTTCAATAACTGAATCAAAAAAAAATGTCTAGAAAGTAAGACCAAGAAAGTAACTCAATGGATAGAGCATTTTTCTAACATGTACAAAGTCTTGGGCCCCAGTTCCTGGCACTGAGTAAAATTGGACGCGGTGGTCCCCTACACCTACAACCTCAGCATTCTGGAGGTACAGGCAGGAGGATTAGAAGTTCAAAGCCAGCCTAAGTTATATAGTAAGTTTGAGGCTAACCTGAGCTTTATGAGACCCTGTGTCAAAACATATCTTTACAGTGTTTCCTAACAACTTTAATGAGATAATAGTTCATGTGCCAAAAGTTCACCCATTTAAATGAACTCCACGGTTTCCAGTATGTCACAGGGGATGTCACTATTCCCATAAGCTCCTGTGAAGTATTTCAGTCTCCCTAAGAGTCTGTTCACTATCAGTCACCCCTCCTCCATCTGCCCCAGACTTGAGCAAATGCTAATGTACTTTCTGTCTCAATATGCTTGTCCTCATGGGTGGTTCATGTGGATGGAATCTTATTGCTGTGTCAGTAGCTCCCTTCCCTTTCTATGCTGTCTTGAGGATTTATCCACGTGCATCGCTGGATTTTATTCATGTTAAGTTGCTGGAACGTATTCTGTTTGTCCCCCACTTTGTGGGAGCATGTGTTGATTCTCCTCAGGGGCTGTTAGGAACTGTGTCGCTGTAAACAAACTGTTCTGGGGTAAGAAAAAAGGGCCAGGTGTGGTAGCACATAACAGTAAATGTGGCATTTCAGAGGCTGAGGTAAGAAAGTTGTGAGTTCAAGTCTAGCCTGGGATAAATGAAACCATCCTGAAAGAAAATCAACTAAGAAGAGTTTTAGACAAATAGGAAGAGAACAACTCCAAAGTCAAGTCACTAAATGGACACCACAAGCACCCTCCCCCATGTCCACATACACTTGTCCCTGTGAACTTTCTGAAGCAGTATCTCATTTAAAAATGAGAGGCTGGAGGGACCAACTCCTATGGAATCTAAGTGAAGAAGCCAATGAACACTTGTTCACAGAAGACCCTAAGGAAGTGGATTGGTTAATCTTGACTGACACCTTGTTGGGATGTAGATCACCATGGAAACAAGCCTCTAGGTATCTATGAAGGCTGTTTACAGAAATTTTAACTCAACAGGGATGATGCACCCAAATGTGGGTGATACTCATCATCCCATGGGTTGGAGCTCTAAACTAAAGAAAGAGAAGAAACATGCAGCACACCAGCATTCATCTCTTTGCTTCATGACTGTGGGGCTGTGGAATCCTGGGTGTTCGGCCACACCCCCAGAACCCAGAGACCTAACATACAGCCCCCTTGCCAGGTCACGTAAGGCACCAGACTAACAGGTCTCTGCCTCAAGATTTACGTATTACCTAAAAGCCCCGCCCGCTTCCAATATAAGCAAGCCCCTTCCGACATTTTTTGGGAGAGCTTGCCACCATCCAAACTCACCACCATGTCAATAAATCTACACGTCTTAAATCTCTACGTGTCTCTTGAAATCCTGAACTCTGTGTAAGTCAAAACTCGCTCAGGGATGGGGGGAAAAGCCTTTCTCCCTGCTGTAACCGCGGTTCGAGAGACTTCATCGGCTCCGCCCCACGTGACTGAACAGCGCGCACCTGACTGTGGACACGATATAACCAGCTGCCTCAACTCCTTCTGACATAATTTTTTCACTATGATGGACTGTGTCCCCAGGCTCTGAGCAGAATAAATCCATCCTTCATTAAGTTGATTTTGTCAGAAATGTGTCACAACATGGAGAAAAGTAGATGGTACAGCAACGGCTTCTCTACAGTGAGCAAGTGGACACTTGACACCCACCACAGACACCCAGTAGGAGAGGTGGGCTATCCTAGGGTCCCACCACAGACACCCAGCAGGAAAGGCAGGCTATCCCAAGGTCCTCTCTCTACCCTCCATCATGTGAACATCTGTTCTTCGGGGTGCTAAGATCTACAGTATTCTAATCCCACCAATATTTTAGCCCCTAAGGGCACAGGCATCAGTGTTCCATAGTTTATCACAGGACAACCCACTCAGTGCCCCACTGGAAGCCAGCAGGATGACTTATCTGAAGGTGAGGCATGGGGCTCTCACACAGGTACTAAAGACCTAATATCCCACAGTGGACTGGTTGAAGGATTCATCTGTCTTCTGATTCTCTTCTGGAGCATGTAGACACAGAAACACTCCTGTGAGCTTGTCTCCAGAGTGGCCCAGGGTTCACCACATGGATTGTGTCTCATCCCTTGCAGCTGATTAGACATGCCAAAGAACATTAAAAGAAAAGAACGCATGCTGACTGCTGCTATTTAGAGATCCTGATAGGCTGCCTGGCCTCTGAGTGCTTCTTGGCCACCTGACCCTGTGTGCTGAGAGCACAGGATGACACTGTCTGGCTGGATACCTTCTGTCACCCCCAGAGGTTCAGGAGGTTCCTGGTGACAGCTCACGGCACACAGACCCTAAAATAACTGATTAGGAGGTGGATGCTATTTCTAAAAAGTACAGCCTGTTCTGTGGCGGATGCCAGTGGGTTACGTCACCCTTGTTCCCATCACAAAGAGATGCTTTTCTGACCTGCCAGTTCCCAACACCTACTTCACTAACTGACTCCTACATTTGTCTGGGCCAGGACTACCATCCTGGTAAAAGGTGGGAGTTTCACCTTCCATCTGAAGGGACAGACTCACAGATGCTTATTCCAGAAAGAAGGCATTGTGATGCAATGTAGTTATGAGTAAGAGATGGTGCCCAAACCCCCAAACACTGGGTCTTGGCTGCTATGACACAGCTGAGGCCCACTGCCAGGCGAAGATGGCTGATCTGCAGAGGACAACTGACCAGAGAGAGAACAACTTCCAAACCCTTTGGCCCTATGCCAGAAGTGATGGGTCAGCTCACATCCTTGGCTTTCCACAAGCAGAGAATGTGTGTGACCAGAAGCCACCAACTGCAAGCAAAGAAGCAATTCTGAATCATCAAAATGAGGTGGTGAGACTAGATAGCTTAGGCTCTCTGAGTTTTAGTCTGATTTCTGTTATCTCTTAGCATTATTGCCTGTGTGCGCTCTGTGTAGAGAGAGCATTATTGATGTCTATTGTGTGAAATTATTAAAAACTAAATGTATTAATATCATCATTTTAAGCCTTTTAAATGCCTAACATAAAATAAGCAGCACAAAGTGGTTTTTTTATTGAGATATATTCCCATTTTATTTTTTCTGAAATTATTTTAGATTATATAATTTTTTTAAAATCAAATCATAATTTTTGCTTATTCACACAAGGGTTATCACAAAAAGGCAGGACTTGGGGAAGGGGATGACACCAGAGCACGGGTGTTCAGGGGGAGTACAGATATCTTTCAGAACAGGGTATCGGCTGGGTGAAGGTTCAGGGGACAGGTCACCATGACTCTGCCTATGGTTCATTTGTCCTTATCTAAGTTGGTATTATCTGCCAAGCAACCTATTTACAAGGTCTATGACTACTCAGGCTGGTAAATTTCCACAAAAGCTGCCTGTTTACATTAGCTTATAGCCATCTGTTTCAATGTTTTTCCACAGAGACCCAAGACTTGGTGTTAGTATACATGTATGACAGGCCTATTGCTGATTTTAGGCCTATGGCTGATTTTAGGCCTTCAGTGGGTAAGCAGGGCTGCCCCTGACATCTCCTTCCTTCTCTAAATATAGAAGGGCTGTGGCGATTCTAATCTTGCAAAGGTGGGGATAGAGGCCTGACGTCTAGTAATTGAAGGGGACCTTGTAATGGCTCCAGTCCCCCTGTCATTGTCCAGTGAGGCATGAGGGCCATATCCATCCCGATGTCTTTTTCCTGGAGAGGGGATACTTTTGACATCAACCCTTATGCAGTCAGGCTTGTCCCTCAGGGAACCCAGAGAGATATTTTTATCTTTTATTTATATTCCCTTGCAGTGCTTAGCCTCGCAGCCTAAGCAAGAATTCAGATCGCCTGACAGAGAGGGTTCTGGGTGGCCCCTCTTTGCTTGGTCTAGGGGCAGAAGTCCCCTCTTTTAGGTTAGGTGGAGAAGGGTTTTGGGAACACCCTGTATAAAGTAACAACCTCATCTTGTGTCTCGTGGTCCTCCATAGCTAACTTATGATAATGTATCTGAATAGGTTTTGCTACCAAATTATTTATCTGTTGTTTCACAAAGTTAGTCAACCTATTTAAGGCCCAGGGACCAAAAGAAATAAGCAAAAATAACCCAATTAATGGTCCCAAGATGGGAGGAAGTAAGGTTGACAGGTTTGTTTTTTTTTTAAAGATGAGTTTTCTGTGTAGCCCTTGCTGACCCCGACTGGTTGAAGGACTCATCTGTCTTCTAATTCTCTTCTGGAGTGTGTAGACACATAAATACTCCTGTGAGCTTAACTCCAGAGCAGCCCAGGCTGAACTCAAATTCACAGAGATCTACCAGCCTCTGTCTCCTGGGATTAAAGGCATGTGTCATCATGCCCAGCTGTGACACACACACACACACACACACACACTCACACACACACATTTATGATCTTGTGTTTGCCAAGATGTCCTTAAACTTGCCGTGTAATGGATGATGACCTTGAATTTCTGATCTTTCTGTCTTCACCTCTGCACACTGAGATTACAGAAGTGCATCTCCAAGCCGTTCACTGAAACTCAAGGCTTCCCGCATGCTAGGCAAGTGCTCTACCTGGTCCAGGTCTACATCTGCATGTCCTCTGGAAACACTCATCTAGCTAGTACACACCACTTTGTCCCTGAGTTGGTAACTCAGGTCTCAGCCATCCTCAATCCCATCATGCATCACCAAACATGTAAATAATCAATCAAACATAGTTACTTGTAAAACAAGAACCTATTATTATTTATGATGAAGGAAATGCTTTATTAAGTTTTTTTATTATTTTAAATTATGTGGTAGAGGAGATACTTCCATGTTTGTCGATACCCAAGGAAGCCAGAAGCATTGGCACCCCATGTTGCTGGAGTTACAAACAGTTGAGAACTGCCTGACACAGGTGAATGCATGAATGGTACAGTCTTAAGTCCTGAACCATCTCTCCTGCCCTGATCACTTCAGTCAGGTGGAGACTATAACTCAGTGGTAAAGGTGAGTTTTGTATGTGAGAAATGTTTGTTTGGTCTCAGAATTGAGAGCAAAACAACAACAATAACAATAATAATAAAAAAATGAAATAAAAATTTGGGTCAAATATGGTACCCAGGCTGGCAATTCTATATTCCCAGTACTCAGAAGCCTGAAGCAGAAGAATCGTGAGTTCAAGACCACCCTCGGCTTAAAAAAAAAAAGTGAAAAATGAGTAACAGGACAAACATAGGCCCTGACTGCAAGCACAGGCTCTCACAGAGGCTCACACAGAGGCTCGCATGGCAGCCACCTTGCCTCCACCCCTCTGCTAATGGTCTAAGGACAAGGTGTGTCTGCAGTCTGAGTCCCTTGGATGGAAAGAGTAAAAAGATCTTGTCCTCAACTCCTACCTAAATATCTCGAACCAACCGATCGATTCTAAAATGATCCTACTGTCAGTGAGAGGTGGGGTATCTTTAGGACAAAATGTTAAATACTGTGTCACCCATGGGGGTCTGTGGCGAGATTTACTTAGAAAGAATGAGAGAGAAAGCTAAATACATAAATAAGTAAGTAAATATTAAATAAATAAGTATAGTTTTATGATTAGGATGATTCTCTGAGCCAGATTTCAACCCTGGGCTTCTAGGCTCACCTGTAAAAACAGACTCTACTACAAGTCACAGCCAACGCCTGCAGCATGAGTAGCTGTCGCCATCACATGGAGTGTGGGAGGAAGAGGGCAGGCAGGACTGAGGGTGAGCATCCACCCACAGCTGGGGCCAAGGTAGAAGGTAGTCCTGAAAGGCAAGCACCAGACTAACGGGGGCTCAGACTAAAAGATACTTCCTACCCTCAGCTTTCATTGCGATTTTTTAAATTACATGTGCACAACCACATCTGAGCACTGCCTGGAACCTGCCATGGGAATTTTCCAGACTGTGTGACATCACTGCAGGGCACACACACCTCTCCTCCAGACTGTGTGTGACATCACTGAAGGCACATACACCTCTCCTCCAGACTGTGTGTGACATCACTGAAGGCACACACAC
>NW_021621098.1:7221125-7230035 GCF_004785775.1 Grammomys surdaster
GAGAGGGAGAGGGAGAGGGAGAGGGAGAGGGAGAGGGAGAGGGAGAGGGAGAGAGGGAGATGGAGAGGGAAAGAGAATTGATTCACGCATCTATGCAGTTTCCGTGCAGAACACATTATAGGTGGCTATGAGGTGGCCTCACAGAGAAGCTTCCACAGGAAGTGTGGATGAGGCACAAGTGGGCAGATGCACAGAAGGGATGAAGACACATTCCCTGAATGTCTTCCACATACCAAGCATAAGGTAACAATGGGTACAATGTAAAAACAGAAACCTCAAGAGCCACACTCAACAGTATCATAGTGTATGTTTGCAGTGCCAGCCCCAAGGGTGAAGACTAGCAGATCCCTTAGGCTCGCTGGCCAGCCAAACTACCAACTACCCTACTTGGAGAGTTCTAAGCTCTGTCTCAGAAAAAAACAAAGTGGGCAGCTAAGCTTGTCCTCTGGCCTACATATGCGTTCTCTCAGAGACTAAACACACGTTCATGCACACACATACACACACACACACACACTTGTGTATGCAAGCTAAACATTACTGCAGGTAGACATAGTCATATGTGCCAAGAGGTGGGCAAGTTTGAGACAAGAAGCCCCCAGAGAGCGCAGACCTGAAGCCGAGCTGCCAGCCTGCCTTGACGAAAAGTCTCCTCCACTAAGCTACATCTTAAGTCAAGGGCTGCACTGCTGAGAACAGGTCTGCTGGATGGTGTTCCATTGAACCAGTGAGAGGGATGGAGAGAGGAAAATAACCGTGCTCACCACTGCTGAGGCCAAAGCTTTTGTAAGGACTAAAGACCCAGGATGGAGTCTCCTCCCCAGGATGGAGCCAAGCTACCTGCTGGCTCTGTAACTCTGTCTCCCCAAAACCCCAATTTCAGAAAACCACAGGAGCTTGCTTTGAACTGGGGATCTGGAGGAAGTGATGAAAGGGTTCTCAAAACAACTAGAAACCAGTTCACAACCTAGAATCTCAGAGCTTGCAGCAAGTTCAGCATGAGTCTGGGACATAGACAGTTTTAAAAACAAACAAACAAACAAATACCACCCAGCAGTGGGGACTAGCTGGAGAATGGTGTGCGCCTAAGAGGATTGTCTAGTTTGCAGAAGCCCTAGGCTCCACCCCTAGCACTGCAAATGGAACAAACACATCATTTTAAAAGCAAACGAATCTACCTCCTAAAAAGCAAAGGCAAAGGAGGAGAAAACTGACGTTGGGGCTGGGTAAACCAGTCAGTTGGTAAAGAGTTTGCTGCCGAGTGAGGACTTGGAGACCTCCAGTGCTGACCGCCAGGCATAGTGGCGCAGGTTTATAGTCCCAGCTCTGGGAAGGAAGAAACAGGTCCCTGGGGTTCACTGGCAGCCACCTTAGCCTAATAGGAAACTCCATGTCCCAAACAGTGACTTTGTCTTCAAACATAAGATGGATAGTTCTGGGGGACCTGAGGTTGACTTCTGACTGCCTGTATGTACTCACTTGGGTGTGCTCGCATGAACACAGACACACAGACACACACACACAGAGAGAGAGAGAGGGAGGTGGGGGGGTATCAACAATCAAAATAAAATGTATGCCAAGCTAAAATCATTTTCTAGCAACAAAAAAATAACGTAAGCAGAGATGGTAGTTATTCCAAAATGGAATAACCTTCATTTTAAAAGCATAAGAATTTAAGAATTAGCCAGGTGCAGATAACCCAACCTTTAACTCCAGCACTCAGGAGGCAGAAGCAAGTAGATCTCTGTGAGTTTGTTGCCAGCACAGAATTCCAGGACAGCCAGGGCTACATAGTAAGACCCTCTCTTAAAAACAAACAAAAACAAGTGGAGTGTAATGGAGGCTAGAGGCAGACACACAGGCAGTCTCCGGTTACACATGCACAGTAAAATACCAGAGAAGAGAGATACACTATAACACAGACATACCATGTGGAAAGAAATTATCCTAGCAACCTAAGGTCTGTCTAACACTCTCAGGAGTGGGCATCCTGAGGAAAGGGAAAGACCTCAGACATTAGAATTGGAAGTCCTTACAATCATTCCACACTGAAAAAGAAGCAAATCACATGACAGCTAAATGTATCTTGTGTTTCTAGAATTCTGCTCCAAAAATCAAAAAGACATCATTACAGCAGTTGGTCAACTGTTCCTAAAACAGTTGGTCAGATCTGAACAGAGCTCTAACCTGTTGCTGTGTTGGCAGCAGTGCTGACTTTACTGCTCAGTCACTGGAGATGGAGGGAAAATTAGAGGAATACATCACAGGATGTTTAGAACTTAACATTTTCTATCTATCTATCTATCTATCTATCTATCTATCTATCTATCATGTGATTGAACCTAGAGCTTCAGGCATGTTTTGTTCCCAGTTCTGCATTTGATATAACAAAGCTATTTCAAATCTAAGTTTATATCTCTAAAATTACTTGTTGACTTATCATGCTTACTTAGATACAACGTAGGCATTTTAATATTCAGTAGTATATTAGAATATTAAAATGCCTATGTTAAATCTAAGTTTCAGAAATGAGCCTCCTGTGGTCAGGGTACACATAAGTTATATTTCTGAACTTCTAGGACACTGAAGACTGAGAGAGGCCAGGGGGATATTATTGAAGAAACAATTTCTTGTTTGGAAAAGAATGGGTCTTCTTTAAGAGTTGGAACAATAAAGTTAGAAACTAAACACGCTGAGCTCCATGACACTTACTTCCTGCTCACCCTCGGGCCTGTCTGTCTTCATCACGTGAGTGTGGGCCGTCATCACATACTCTATATGCTAGCTATCAACTCATCTCTACTGAGGATCCACCAGGTCTCACAGAGGAGCTTACTCAAAGAAAGGAAATAGCTTGGGCAAGAATACCAGCTGTACTCAGCCTCAGACTATCTAGGTAAGACCCCGGGACTCCACAGAAGAACAGCTTTGGGCCAGAGAACAAGGCCTACCACCATGGCTATGCTTTCCAGGAGGAAGCAAACCCTTGTTTGAGGAACAAGGTGAACAGTGTACAAGCATCAAAGGGTCTTTTGTTTTGATCCCTCCCTCCCTTCCCCCTCCCTCCCTTTCTTCTTCCTTCAGGGGCAGTTTGAATCCAGGCTTTAGTCGAGCTCATGGAGCCCCACTCTGATGGACTGCAGCCCTCTGAAACCATGAGGCAAAATAAAGGTTCACCATCCTTCGGTTGTTTCTGCCCAATGCTTTGTTACTGTAACTGAGCACACAACTTAGTAATGGATCTTCAGCAACTTCCCCCAAGGCTCTGGAAGTGAAGGGCAGTGTAGACAAAAGGAAAGCCCCACAAGCAGGTCATCTGTTTCCTGGATCTCTGTGAGTCCCTCACAGAGAGTGAGTCCCCCTCAGTAGATCTGTGGCTTCCTTCTCTTACCACGCTCTTCACTGCCATAAATATATTTTTAACCTTTGGCTACATGCTAGGCTTGGTGGTTCATGCCCATAATCTCAGCACTTGGGAAGCAAAGGCAGAGGCAGTCGTACGTCTGTAAATTTGAGACCAGCCTGGTCTACATAGTGAGCAAGGCTACATAGTAAGACTCTGTCTCAAAACAATTAATTAATTAATTAATTAATTAACATTTCAATCATGTTTTAAAATAACAAAATTAAGTTCTGATTGTCTATTGACCTTACTAGGACACTTTGCCTCCCACTGTCTCTAGCACCCCTGTGTCTTGGCCTCCGGGGATACTGCACACACCCAGCTTTTTAACCCACTCGCCTTACGGTCACATTGATACCACCACTTGATGCACATTGTGCTTCCCTCTAGCCTTTGCTCCTCTTTCAAGCTGTCAGTTAAGTAACTCAAGTATCTCATCTTCCTTAGGCGTCTATCCAGCCTTGACCCCCATGGCGCCGTCTTCCTCTTGAGTGCTCTGCTCGCTTCTGTTCAGGGAACTTGAAACATACTGAATGCCTGGCACTAGCCAGCCAGAATAGGAACCCAAAATTTATACTAAATTGATACGGAAACAAAATTTATACTAAACTGGAACCCGAAAAGACCAGCATAACCACCACCACCACTCGTTCCAGTGGAGCCATCAGTGGTGAACTGAAATCTAGGGCTGAGCTCCCTAATAACCTTGCCTCTTGACAAGCTGGTGAGTGTGGCTGTTTTCAGTGTCACTGTGAGAGAAACTCACTAATGCTATATGTTGATGTCCGACTCTTCCCCTGAAGAGAGAGTACCCAAAGCAGAGATTCTGACTCTTCTCAGGACCCTTGGAGCCAAGAGTGTACATGGCAACATTGCCATGCACCGGATCTGTATTCAGCCTACCTAACCTAAAAGGCCCAACTTCCTGACCACACCTTGCTTCCAAGCAACTACTTTACATCCAAAACCAAGAGGTGGGATGAGGTGGGATGTTTTTTCCTGAGATTAAAAAACAGATAGCTAAGGAGGTCGATAGCACCCGGCATTGGAGGAGACCAAAGGCAGCTTGAGGTATTAGCATCTCGGTGGACTCCAGGGAGGCCGTGGGAGGCCTGACTCCTGAGAAAAGTTAATGAGGGCAGAAGCAAAGGGAAGCCCACCACTGTTGGTCAAGGAAAGAGCTCCATGGATGCCCAGAGACAGAGCAAAGCACAGCTTTCCTTCATCCACTTAACATAGACAATGAAATTTAGAAATGTGCTATCGCAACAAGGTAATGGCTATGCAGAGCAAGAGGGGTCGAGTCTGGCAGCTGGACACATTTCAAACACTCGGTACCACAAAAGCAAGAAGCTACCACACAAGCAGATATAAAGAAGAGAGGAAGAGAACCACCAGGTGAAAGAAGATGGAGGTGCATCTGAGAGTCATCCAACAAGACTCCAGAGTTGTCTAATCTAAAAAGTACTGCAGTGGAGTGCTAAGGATTCCAGCCCTTCCTTACAAGTAAGGTGGATACCACTTGTCCAAAGGGACTGAACAGCTGGCAGTTGGGGTTCAGGGGTGTCCTGCCAAGTCTAAAGCATCAATGTGAGAAAATCCATGCTTCTGGGGTTAGCCAGGGCTGCCACAGGGTCCCCTGATATAGAAGATACCTGGAGGTAGCCTTCCCGTCTCTATCAAGTAAAGAACTTAGTCAAAAACTAACTTTCTTAGAACACCATTCAACCTTTCCTCCCAAGCAAAATGAAAAGAATGATAATCACGTCAAAGGCAGATGTATTGTGGAGATCTTAGGGGGAAAATGTTTTCCTAACGACCCACACGCTGTGGGAAGCGAGCTGCAGGGAGCGCGCAGGGAGCTTGAAAGGCTGCAGGACACTTTCCACTTCCTGCTCATCCTCCTGTCACAGGATGTGGATGGGGTGAGGAAGAAGAGAGACTTCCTGCAGCCTTGGCTCAGAGGCTGGACTGCCCTGTACTGGAGGAGCCTCTGTCCAGCAGAGCAGGGAGGAGGAAATCTTGCTTCCTCTTATCAGTCACTCAAGAGGTGGTACAGAGGGGTGTGGGGAGTCAGTTCATTGTTGTTGATGCCACAGCCCTCTAATTACGTTCAGATAGAGAGTAAGGAGGGAAGCTGAAAGGAAGGTTTTCTCAATCTCGAAGACTTGTCACTGGCTCAGCATAGTCACAGGATAGGTACTATTAGTCACAATATCCAGAAACAGTGAACCCAGAGACCATTGGCCTCCCCCAACCACACACTAAGCTGTATGCACTGCCAAAAACATTATCGAAAAAGAAAATGAAGTTTAGAGAGCCAGCTCTCTGAAGCTCATATAGAGCCATTCAATGTGTGTGGGAGGGGCCTAGGGAAGGAAGGCATTTGGGAACCATTGTTCACATAAAAAAAACCACTCACACTATAAACAGTAAACGGCCTGGGTAATGTAGTTGCCCAAGATCCTGTTGAAAAGTTTTACTCATTACTCTTGTTATTGTTATTATCGGAGACATTCCCTCCTACACATCCTTCCTTGCTTCTGGCAGGAGATGAGTCTTGATCAAAAGCAAAGAATATCCAATCTCCCCTTCCAATTACTAAGGACCAGAGGGAAAGCAGGCTGCCAAGGCAGCTTTCTGCCATTAGTAATGGATGGGAATCTTGACAGGCATTAGCTAAGCCGAATAACTTCCTCCAAACAGCAACTCCTCAAGAGAGCCACAAAGAGCAACTGAGGGGCATTTTCCAGAGAGAAGATACTGGGGACATGGTTTCTATTAAACCCACAGAAACAGAGAATACCATATCTAGACAGATGTTCTTAAGTTCTCAGGTAAGAATTTACTGTAGAGATGCCTTGGCATGTGTGGGGTATTCACAAGTAGACTTTTAGCTTCTTTCCAATAAGTCAGAGCTTCAGACACTCTTACTTGGCCAACAGTAACCCTCTGAGAAATTCATTCCTGAATGCCACATGCTCCCTGAACCAACCCCAGACTTCCCAATAACACCATCTTCTTGTCTTTGTTATCAAGTAACACTTCACTAGTTTGAATGCATGTAACCTTCCTTTCAAGTCCATTGAAGTCAAATGCTAAGCCTACCTCTTGGGAGGTTTGAAACCTTTAGTGATTTTCTTAGCCTATCTAAAAGTTCAGCATGTTTTATTTTGTACACGAGACATAATGATACTCTCTTTCTCTCCTTTGCTTTCCTTCTTCATTCCTTCCTTTCTTTTTTCAACAAATAATTTATGTGTCATCCACAATTGTAATTACTAAAGACAAAGCATAGCTGGGATGTGGCTCCCTTGGTAGAATCCTTGCCTGGCATACAGGATGCCCTGGGTTTGGTCCCAGTTCGGTATAAAGCTGGGCATGGTTGAATACACTCGTGGAAGTGAGGATCAGAAGTTCAAGGCTCACGTCTACATGAGGAGTTTGAGGCCAGCCTGGAATACATGAAAACCTGTCTCAAAACCTAGAAACTAATAAATTAAGGGAGGGAGGGAGAAAGAAAGGGAAGAAGGGAGGAGAGAAAGGAAGGGAAGGAGGAAGGGAAGCAGTGAAGATGAGGCTTACATTTTAGAGGAATTCATCTAAGTGGAAAGGAGACACAATGAAGGTTCATCCTGGCACATTGTAAGCATTAAACAAATGTTTACTTAATGGATTATCAAACCTATAACTACCTGGCTGAATAATGGATGTGAGTATCACAGACAAATTTTTCAAGGTGAAGTCACAGGCTTAAACCTGCTTTGGGAAGATTTATCCAGTCAACATGCATCCTACCAAAACTGGCTTTTTGAAGAGTGCACTGTAATTCACTTCCCTAAGACTGGAAATTGAGTAGATTAACCTATCTAAGGTTCCTTTTTTTTTAGATTTAAATGTTAAATCACAGCCAAAGACAGGAGGGGAATCATCACCGCTCACAGTGTATCCTTTTGGCTGGTAGAAATTAACACTTTCAAAGCCCAGGGTCTTGGAAAAAGGGCAATGAGATTTCTGGTAAGGTATTTTTCTGTAGTGAATATTGGAGAAGATGCTAGAATACCCTTCAGCCATCTCACTGGCATGAAAGGAGGGCTCTGGGCATTGCGACATTCACAAAGGCCTTTCTGCCTCCTCCCGGTAGAACCCTGGTTTCCAGTGTCAGGACTCTTCATCAATACTTCACTGAAGAATCAATGAGGGTGTGGAGTGCTGACTTCTTTTTCTCTGACCCACCTCCTCTGCTGGTGCCAACTCCATTTGGAGGAGAGTCACAGGGAACTGTTTGTGCAGGGAGTGGCCCTGCCTTCCCTTTCAGTCCCTGCAGCCACCCCCTCGCCTCTGATCTTTACCACCTAATTCCCAGCAGCTGGCTGTGTTGCTGCAACAAGTGGGAACTCTTTCTTAATGCAGCACAGAGGTGTCTGTAGGCAGCCAACGATGGGCACCGCTGGCCACAGCTGGTTAGATGTGGTTTTCCAGACTTGTTTGTACCCCTGTGTGACTAATATTTACCTGCTAGTTGGCTGGGATAAGACCTCTCTCCTACTCATCTGGCATTTGGAACACTATCAACCAGCTTCCCAAAACACTGCCAAACTCACTCACAGGCAAGGTGGAGAGTCTGGAGGGAAATGTATAGAAAGGCCCCAGAGAAACTGAAGCAAGAACTCAGGAAGCACCGGGGTGCTTGCTTTCACTTGGATGCTTATACAGGATGCTTACACACAAGGCTTACATTCTATCAGCTGATTGGTTGATGTTGCAGTGGTCTGTGCAAAAAGCAGGGGATAGGAAAGGTTTTCAATGATCTCAATTTGTTGAACAAGTCTTTTTTTAAAAAAAATTCATTTGTTTTATGTAAGTATACTACACTGTTGCTGTCTTCAGACACACCAGAAGAGGGCATAAGATTTCATTACAGATAGTTGTGAGCCAGCATGTGGTTGCTGGGAATTGAATTCATGACCTTTGGAAGAACAGTCTGTGCTCTTAACAACTGAGCCATCTCTCCATTCCTGAATAAGCCTTTATTTGTAAGGTAATGCAGTGTTCATTTAAGTTTAAATTAGTCAAGAAGTAAATTAATCTAGAATGATAGGAAACATATGGCAAACTTTGAGCTTGAACTAACTCATAAATAAATAAGAAATGTGTAAGTCGTAAAGGGCTAGACTGATAAGACAGTCCACAGAGGCAGAGTGTCTTTGCATTCTAGGAATCTGTCACTCACCTAGGGGCAGACTGTGTAAGCCACAGCAGTCTGTGTGAGGGAATATGGGCATTTCAACATTAACAAAGGCCAGCTACATCAAAAGGTGAGGCACCTACATAACATGGATATGAAGATAGCTAGCAGCCAGGGTGGACTCAGTAGGCAGCCAGAGTGGATTCAATGGCAGAGAACGTGAGTGCATGAGGTCCCAGCATCACAAAGGCTAAGATCCGTGTGTGTCTGTGTGTGTGTGTGTGTGTGTGTGTGTGTGTGTGTGTGTGTGTGTGTGTGT
>NW_021621098.1:7230045-7246250 GCF_004785775.1 Grammomys surdaster
TGTGTGTGTGTGTGTGTGTGTGTGTGTGTGTGTGTGTGTGTGTGTGTAGAAAATACAAAGAGAGACAGAAGAGAATAGATAGCAAGCCACTGTTTGGTGGTCTCGTTTGGTTCTTTTGAGAGTTTTTTAGGATATAGTAGTGTCATTCAGTGTATAAAGTAACTGGGTTTCCCTATGATTTTTTCACTTATATTCTCACCACATCCGCTCCTGTTTTGGCCTTTCTCCTTCCCCTCTCCATCTCCATTGTCCGCCTTCCTCTTCCCGAGAGGCCCCTCTTCTGTTTCATGTGGTATCTATGTCCATCCAGATTCTCCATATAAAAGAAAGCACACACACTTGTCTCTCTGGGTCTGGCTTTTGTTTTTCACTTAGCATGATGACTTCCAGTCTATCCACGTTCCTGTAAATGACGTCATTTCACTCTTCCATAGCTGAATACAACTCCATTGTTTAAATGCACCACATTTTCTCCATTTTAAACTAAAAAGGCATTCATGTATAGTACAATACCATTTCAGATATTCCAAAAATAATTTTAAAGTAAAATATCCCATATGTGTATGTTTGTAGCCATGTATGTATTATGATATTTCTAAAAGTTGTAAAACAGATTGAAAAGATAGCTATGTGGATAAAGATGTTTGTTGCCAAACCTGGTATCCTAAGTTTCATTTCCAGAACACACAAGGTGAAAGGAGAGAACCAACTCTTGTAATTGTCCTCTGACCTCCACACATCTGTGAGTGACATATGCGATCCCCTTACACACACATGAACACACATACAGGCACACACACATACGCACGTATGCACATGCACAAACACAGTTGTGTGAGAGAAATGCAATGAGGATTTTGCTGGTTATTCTGTATGTCTCAAACACTTAGAACATGCAACTGATAACATATAAATAGAAACAGTACATAGCTGAGTGTAGTCTCCAGCACCACACACACTTTAAAAGAATAAATAAATAAATAAATAAATAAATAAGAATAAAAAATAATAAGCTAGATGTATTCATCAGAAGTGCTTATTAATACACAGCATTAGCTTAAAAAGAAGGGCACAAACTAGGATATGTATTATGTATACATCTAAGTGGATCATTCTCAAATGTCAAGATAGTTTCCAGAAGAGTGTGTGTGGAATTAGCATTACTGGTTCTCTCATCCAGAGACCGTAGGTAGCTAAGCGATAGGTCACTGGTGACCTTCCCTAACACGGTATCATGTTTTGCATATTTAATGTTTTATACCATGCTACGGTGAACATAAACATGTACTTCTTTGTCAATTCTTAACTTATTATTAACTGTTAAAACGTTTTGCAATTATATGTATGGGGAAGGGGCACTATGTGTATGTGAGCACAGAACTTCCTTGTTTATGCCAATAAATAACAAAGTCAAGCAAGTTCATAAACACACACACTAAATATAATTAAAAATACTTTTTTAAAAGTTTGAGAACATTGGTAATTGTATCTGCAGCAGCTTATGGTTTCTGATCGTTTTGAGCTTTCACCAACTCAGGACAATCAATGAAGAGTTTTGAGCACTTGCAGTCTTCTAGGTCTCAGAGAGGGTGGAGGAGAGTCACAGAATCATCACACATACCCCAGATGGTGAAAACAGGCCCACTGCATGTCTAGACTTCCCAGAGTTCCACCAGCGCTGCACTTGGATTTTAATCTTACTTCTACACTGGCCCTGAGGCAGAGTTCCCTGGGCACAATACTGGAAGGATGTGAATGTTTTATTGAACTCTTGAATAGTTTGTTGGATGGGGCTGTGGTGTTATAAACTCCAAACTCCAAACATTGTATGAGCCTTACAAGAAGCAGTTACTAAATAAGTAAATAAATAAATAACAACAACAAAACACCTTTGTTCTTCCTAAGTTAGACTGAAATATCTCTCTTGGTTGCTGCTGTTATCTGAAGAACAATCTCTGGACAATCTACTAAGTAGTTATAAACAGTTTTTGCTTTAAAATCATAGATTTCCACCATGTCACCCACACAACCTAGAAAAGGTAGGAAACATGTAAAGATTCTGTGCTTGTCTTGATTTAAACTTTATAAATCTATAATTTCTATTTTTCTCAAGTTAGATATGTCTTTTGCCACATTCTTTTCCTCTCCCCTCTCAAACATGCCAGGTGAGAGTTTTTATGGAAATGGTCTGTGTACACTTGTAAAAGGTGACAGAGAAAGGGTACACCCAAAGTTCTTCTGGTTGTTAGGAAATAGTATCTACCTGTTAAAACCAAACTCCAAACATAGTATGAGCCTTACAAGAAACAGTTGCAAGAAGAAGGAGGAGGAGGAGGAGGAGGAGGAGGAGGAGGAGGAGGAGGAGGAGGAGGAGAAGGAGAAGAAGAAGAAGAAGAAGAAGAAGAAGAAGAAGAAGAAGAAGAAAGCAACAACTTTATTCTTCCTAAACTAGATTAAAATCTGTCCTTTAGTTTCTGTTGTTATCTGAAGGACACTCATAGGGACAATCTGCTAAGTAGTTATCAATATATTTTAATACTAATATATTTGGGTCTCAAATATAGCTTGATAGAAGAGCATTTCTCCAGCATGTGTGAAATGCAATCCTCAGTATCAGAAAGAATATATTTAAAGGTATTTTAATAATCAAATGTTAGATTATTAATAGAACATATTAGCCAGAAATAGGAATACTTTGACTTCTTCTCTTTCCCACTTATACCCCATCTATCTATCTATATATATCCATCCATCTATCCATCCATCCATCTATCCATCCATCCATCTATCCATCCATCCATCTATCCATGCATCCATCTATCCAGCTATCTATCTATCCAGCTATCTATCTACCTTGCTCTAGCAAAATTCTTAGACTGAATAGAGTAGGCACCTTTGTCTTGTTTCAGATTTGGTGATTATGTTCTGTTTTTCCCAATAGTATGATTCTTACTGTAAGTTTTTTGTAAATAGCTTTTATTACATTGGAGCATGTTTGATAGATTTCTGATTTCCTCAGGACTTTATCATTAAGGAATGAGTCTATATTTAAAAAGCCCTGCAGACTCCACTGAGAACCTCTTCGGTCTTAAAGACAATTCCAGAAAGGGTATGGGATCAACAAAAATAAGTAGCTTTCACATATCAATGACAGCATTGCTGAGAAGAAAATGAGGAGACACCGCACCCATGATAGCTTCGAACAATGATGAACACCAAGAACAGAGCTAAGCAAGGAAGTGAAAGGAGCCTGCAATCCGCATGGCAGGACCAAGACAAAAAGAAACTGCACAAGAAAATAGATACTGGAAAGGATGTTCACGATCCTGGCTGAGCAGAATTAGGTTATGAAAGATGACAACATTGCCAAGAGTAACCTCTGAGTCTAAGGCACTCTCCACCAAAATCCCAGAAGCATTCTTCATAGAACTTAAAAAACATATCCTGCAATTAATATGGAAGCAAGTAATAGCATTGCCAAAGCTATCCTAAACAGAAAGACCATGAACACTTCTGGGGGTACCATGATACCTGACTTTATTATACCACAGAGCCACAGTGACAAAGGCAGATTTAGACTGATAAGAGGATAGAGGGCCCAGAACAAGGCCACATAGCTGTGGCCCCCAGACTTCTGACAGAGCCATCCAGCATGTGCACAGGAAGAGGTGTCTGTTCAATCATGGTGCTGAAGAAACTGCATAGCTGTCACACTAGAACGACTGGAGCTGTATCCTCTCACCAACCCAAAACCAACTCAAAATGCATCAAATTTGAAAGCTGAAACTATTGGACAGACAAAATAGAGCAAACACTGTAAGACACAAGCACAGGCAAGAACTTTCCAAACAGGACTCCAATAGCACAGGAATCAACCGCAAGACCTGACAAACGTAGTTACATAAAATAAAATGTCTCTGCATGGTAAAGAAAATGAGTAGACAGACAACCTACAGAATGGGAGAAAATCTTTGCCAATTATATTTTGCAGATGGTTAAAGACCTGGAGATAGACAGACAGACAGACAGACAGACAGACAGACAGATAGATAATCTTCAAAAAACAAATAATAAAACCCTGATTGATGTCAGTGGAGGGCAGAAGAATAATTTAAAAATAGAAAGGCAATCATTTAAAGGCAAGTATCAGGGCTCATGACAGTTATCCTAGCACTTGGGAAGCGAGGCAAGATAGTTAGTTGCCAGAAGTTTAAAGCCATCTTGGGCCATCTTGGGAGTCCTGTCTCAAACAAACAAAAAGAAAAGCATTGGAGTCTGGGTGTGGTGGTCACCCCCTGGAAGCCCTACACACAGAAAGCACAGGCAGAAGGAGCACTGCAAATTCCAGAGTAGCTAGAGCTACAAAGACTCGTAAAGGCAAAATGTAGGACCTAGAAAGTGCATTGACACTTCAGAGCATTCTTCCTGAGAGGGCTGGAGCTCGATTTCCAGCACCCACATGGGAGTCATAACTGTCTGTACCTCCAATTCCAGGGAGTCTGATGCCCTCAACAGGCCCTAGGCACACAGGTTTTGTTGTTTGTTTTTTAATTCAGTGAGATGGCACAGTAAAGATACTTGGTGCCAAATCTGGGGACCTGAGTTGAATCCTAGGGCCCTCATAGGGAAAGAAGAGAATTGACTTCCACAGGTTGTCTTCTGGTTTCTACGTGCACAATGCTGCATATGTGCACACTCATTAATAAAAAGAACATTGAAGAAGGGTACCATTTGAGAGTCGCCAAAATACTGGATTACTGGAGAGTCACTTATAGAGGCTTAAATGGATGGGTGCGAGCTCCATGGGGACCTTAGAGTTCCATTACTGAAACAAGGGACTAAAACAATCAGCTTACATGGAAAGTTTACTTGGGATCATTATTTCAGAGACTTCTTTCCATAGTCACTTGGCCTCTGTCTTATGACCCTGTGGCAAAAGTGTGGAAGTACGAAGAAGCAGGGGAAGACAGAAGAAGACAGGGACACACAGGGACTGGGCTCAATGTCTCTTTCAATAGCACACTCTTAATCTAACTGTCCCATCTCTAAATTTCCCATCACTTTCCAATAGCACCATAGACTGGAGACTGCATGGTCAACACATGGGCCTATGCAAGGAACATTCAAAACAGGCAGATGTTCAGACAGAGCAAACAGGATACTGCTGCTATTCCTCACAAGATGTTTGACATTTTTGAAGTAGAAAATGGAAGCTTTCTAGCAGAGAAAGCTGGGTGAATGAGGTGTCTGCGGTAGCAACAGCAGTCCCCACAGCACTGCTGAGAAGGAAGGCCCTGCATCTGGGCAAGAGGGGAGACGAAATAACTACCGCAAAGCAAAGGGGACAGAACAACCTTGACAGCAGTGCCTGCACGCATGTACAGGTGTGCACATGTGCGTGTGTCTGGATTTTATCCTGGGCAGGACAAAGGAAGGCAGTAACCTTGCTGGCAAAATGCAAGTGGCGACTGGATGAAACGACCTGACAAGGGTAAAGGTAACTTGGATGCTTACTTGCTGTGTCCTTGGGAGGCACAGACGCCAACAACTTGCTCTCAAAGAGGGCAGAAAAATAAGGGCTGGTTTCGTAGTTAAAAATGCTTCTGCTCAAGCAGAGGACCCAGTTTTTGGTTCCCAGTACCCACATGGTGGCTAACAATCATCTGTAACTCCAGTTCCAGAGTATGATACCCTTTTCTGGCCTCCAAGGGCACAAGACACGTGGAACATATTTATAAAATGCAGGGGAAACATTCATATACATAAATCAAATAGATTTTTTTAATTAGCACTATCTTTAAGGTTCCCAAAAAAACAGTATGTGTTAATTATTTATACATGTATGGTATCCAAAACTAGCTCTTCATCTGGAGAGAGAGGACAAGAGATGATTCAAGCAAATATAAAATATCAACTACTAAGAAATCTGAGTGAGCCGGGAGGTGGTGGCGCACGCCTTTAATCCCAGCACTTGGGAGGCAGAGGCAGGCGGATTTATGAGTTTGAGGCCAGCCTGGTCTACAGAGTGAGTTCCAAGACAGCCAGGGCTACCTACACAGAGAAACCCTGACTCAAAAAAACAAAAACAAAAAAAAAAAAGAAAGAAAGAAAGAAAGAAAGAAAGAAAGAAAGAAAGAAGTCTGAGTGAAAATACACAGCTCTTCCAACTCCTGTAAATTTAAATGTGTGTGTAAATGTGTGTGTGCGTGTGTGTGTGTGTAAAAATATGTATATATGTGTGTGGTAAGAGATGTGTGTTAAGGGATAGACGGGCCCCTGATCTTCAGGAAGGATCGTAAGTTCCTGAGGAGCCTGAGCTGCATAGCAGGAACCTGTGTAAGCAAATTTATAAGTTGACCAGCATACACTTCTGCACTTGAATTTCAAGTCTGAGTCAGCCTCCAGGCCCTCACTGTGCTGGGGAGTGTTACTCTATATGTCCTGATTTTGAATAATTTCTGCAGTTGAAAGCAGGAGATAAGCATGCAAGCTTGAGAAGGAAAGACAAATGTCACCCAACCAAGGTATGTAAAGAGTCACGTATGTTACCCTGAGTAAGGGGTGGGGCTGGAATGGGCAAGGGACAGGGCTGGAATAGGTGGAAGTAGGAGACAGGTGGGGTAAACCAGAAGAAGTCTTGGAGAAGATGTAAGTGTGAAGCCTTGGTTTTCCTTGCTGCTACTGATATCAAAGTGAAAGGTGAATGTTCTGTCAGATCCTCTTGAGAAGATGCATGATTGGAGGGGTCACGAGGAACCTTGTCCTAATGATTTGGAAATTCTAGCACTTCTCAATGTGTCTAAAGTTGAGCCTCCCCTTGATTCCCAGTTACACCCGCTTCGTTCTTTCTAGGATTCCCAGGGGCCCCCACTCATCTATCTCCAGGTTAGACATTTTCACTAGGAATGAAAGTGGAGCCACAAAATACAAAGCTTTTTGGAGGTTTGAACAAATAGGCTTGATGGCAGGGGGCCACTCTACACTCATATTTCAGATGCCATGTGGTTACAAGACTGGGCACCCATGAGGGTCACAAGCTCTCAGAGTCCAAACTCTCAGGGGCCATCACTGTTCCTCAAGGCACATTTGAGTTCCCGTACAGACTTCTCAAAGAGAACAAATATGCTCAAAGCTTAGAATACTCTCTCTCCACAGAAGCTCTCCCACAGACATGAAACACTGCACTAACTGGTCATCCATCATCAAGAGCAAGTCACGTGATCAGCACTCCAGAACAAACACCACTGCCATCAACCTGTACTGCAGATATCAGGAGGTGAACACAGGGGCATCCAAATGTGAGGGGTGTGTGCTGCTCCGGTGGGAGGTGAGAGGAGAGTGCGTGCGAGCAACTGTGCTCATCTCTTTTTGGAATTCTCTTTCATGAGTAAAGTTCAGTTTTTAGAGATCAAACCTGGTTGTAAACGAGGTCTTTAAAACCTCCGAAGTGCTTTACTGCAGAGTTTATGATCTGTTTACACTGAAGGCAAGGGGCAGGCCAGGGGGTAATCCCAAAGCCTTCAGTAGACATCTCTAAAGAAGAAAGGGGAACTCAGGCACATGTATAAAAATACTTCCTTGTTCCACCTGTGATTTGTGGGTGCAGAATTCTTCCAAAGACAGAGGTCATGCCCCAAGGAAAATAACCCAACGGTCTTTTGCAACCACTAGAACAAGTCCCCGAGAGCATACACAAACACACACAAAAAGAAAAACCTTCTAGAAAAACCTGCATTTGGAGATGTGGAAAATGTTTGTAAGCAAATCTGAGACAAGTGTCTCAGTGATTCAAGGTGTTGCCATCACTGATGTCCCTGGAAACTAAGAAACCATTGGTGACATGGCACAGGAGAGTCACTGAATGTAAGCAAGATGCAACAGCAGCTGGTATAACACAGCAGAAAATTCCAAGAAAGAATCCAGTCATTTTTTTGTAGTTTGATAACTTTTTTGACACACCCCAGTTCTTGTGCACATCAACTGTGGGTTTTCTGTTCTGTAACGAGGATGTAGGTTACAAAGTATTCGACCCTTTGATGAATCCCATCCTCGTTACTGTTCTGCATAAACCCACAAAGATGAATGAGACATTCATATCCTTTAGCATAGATGGCATCACTGAGGCTGGTGTTGGTTCTAGCATGTGGAGTCCCCATCTCCATCATGGTAAATTTCTGAATGTCTTTTGGGGCCTAAGGGGCACACATCTTAAAGTCCAGTCCATGGATATATGGTTGTGAATGCTGATGACATGGTCTTGAGTCACCACTTCACTGATGGCAGGATAGCCCTTCACCTCTGTACTGGATAGTTTTATGTCAAAATTGATACAAGCTGAAGTCCTATGAGAGGAGGGAATGTCAAATGAGAAAATGCCTCTATAAGATCGGACTTCACAAAAGCCTGTAGGACATTTTCTTCATTAGTGATTGATGGGGGTGGGCCCAGCACATTATGGGTGGTGCCATCCCTGGGCTGATGGTCCTGAATTCTATAAGAAAGCAAGCTAAGCAAGCCATCAAGAGCAAGTCAGTAATCAGCACACCTCTACAGCCTCTGCATCAGCTCCTGCCTCCAGGTTCCTGCCCTGTTTGAGTTCCTGTCCTGACTTCTTTTAATGACCAGAAATATGGAAGTGTAAGCCTAATAAACCCTTTCCTCTCCATGCTTTTTGGTCATGGTATTACATCACAGCAATAGAAACCCTAAGTAAGACATCCTCTTACCACCTCCTTTGGAGGGGCCATTCTATTGGTCCCCCTACATAACCCTGGCTATCCTGGAACTCACAGAGATCTGCTTGCCTCTGCAGAAATTAAAGATGTGAGCTACCATACCTAGCTGGATGAGAGCTTTTGAAAGTCAGAAGCTAGATACTGTGACAGGTAGGCATTGAACGATCCAGAAAAAAATTTTATGAAAATCACTGAAACTTTAAGTTCTTCCCTTGAGGTTACAGAAGTAGTTGTCACCTTAGTGACAGAAATTATGATATAATACTATAAAGGAGAGAGACAGAAAGACTTGGGACCAAGAGCCTGTCCCCTCTACTTCTTCCTTATGGCATTCTGACTTTCAAAAGGTGGAGCTTATAGTGGCCTTCAAATAGCTCACCACTGACGGGAAGGCACTAATTCTACTGTGTGTTAAAACTGTATGTTAAAGAGCTGTGACATCAGCCTCACAGATAAGAAATGGTTTTTACTAATGGTGTTGGAGGCTGTGGTGGATGTTTTTGAAATGCACTGACCTGACCGAGGATATGCATTAGTGGTACAGCAATTTACTGGCTTGGTGCCCTCAAGTTAATCCCAGCACTTGGGAAGAAGTAGGAGATTCCAGAGTTCAAGACTAGGCTCATCAACATAGTGAGTTCAAAGCCAACCTAGACTATATGAGACCATATCTCAAGAAAGAAAAAGGAAACAAGGAAGGAAGGAGAGATGGAGAGGGGAAGGTAGGAAGGGAGAGGAGGGGAAAGAAAAGAGAGAGAAACTGAGACAAATGGTCTTTACATTATTAAGAAGAAAAGAAAATTTCCATCTAATTAGTCTTCAGCTAAGGAGGCCATCTAGGCTAGGTATCATAGAAACTCAGGAAGTAAAGGTAAGAGGATTGCAAGTTCAATGCAATACATAGCCAAGTTCAAAACTAGCCTAATCTACACAGCAAGTTCAAGGCTGTCCTGGCCTGCATGGCAAGTTCCATTCCAACCTGGGCTGCATAGTGAGATCCAGTGTCAAAACAACCAAAAAACTGGTGGTGGAGAGGAGAGGGGAAAGTGGGAGGGATGAGGGCGAACTGGGGCAGTCTCCACCTGTCTGGATCATCTAAGAGCAATCTAAAGTTGTTTAGACCTTTGACCTTCAGTTTTTAGGCATGAGATAAGCCATGGGCTTCTCAGACGTTTCCCAGAACTGAATCCTTGGTTCCCTCTTAAGCTATCTACTAGTAAGTAAACAAACTCAAAACAAAGAAACAACTGACCTTAGGACAGTTTTATAAGCCATATGTTACATCTCCCAAGATTAAGCAGCAGATCTATTGTGAATTAACACTGGACAAGAATTAACTGGGGTTTCATTGGAAAGATTTTTCAGTCATTCTACACTCCTATCTACTACCTTGGCAGCCATTTTCATAGGTGACTCTTCCAATGTACCGTCTAAAAGACAAGATTAGAAACTTTAACCACTGATGTTAGGAATTTAAGCAATAGCATTTGGCTTTCTACCAGGCTTCTTAAACAGTTAAGAGAGAATGTGTCAATATTAAGACTAAACAAAGATACAAGCAAGCACACACCCTATTAATTATAGACACCGTTCCTACTTCAGAAATGACCTAGAATGTATAGCCAGCATAAAGCTGCCCCAGAGTTAAGTCAGAGGAAATCCAGCAAGAAAACATTTCAGTCTACATATGTCTATTCTCACAAAGTTTCCTTGGAATCATCTAAGTTACATGAGGTGAGGCTGCTGAGACGGCTTAGTGGGAAAAGGCACCCACTGCCAACCCTGAAAACATGAGTTTGGTCCCTGAGCCACACATGATAAAAAGAGAACTGACCCCTGCAAGTTGTACTCTGAATCCCATTTTCATCCACTACAACACACACACACACACACAGAGAGAGAGAGAAGGGGGTATATGCATGTGTTTAGACACACTACATAAATAAATGTAATTTTTAAAATATTGTTTAAGTTACATAAAGTAAGTTGGGTCCAGCCATATAAAGTACAGTAGGAACTTCCAGGCTCAGATCATATCAAATAATTTCAAAACATAAAAGAGATAATATGAACGGAAGGTTGCAAATAGCATGCTGTATATACTAGGGTATCACATATGATCTTTTGTCCACAGCATGCTTAACTGATGCAGTTTGTCTCACTGAAATCTCAAAAGGTACTTAGAGGATAGAAATGACTTGTGACAGGGATAACAGTCAATCAGGATTAGGATGCTTGTCACCATTGGCAGTTTCTGGAAGCATACATCATTCATTCATTCATTCATTCATTCATTCACACCTACTAGATAATCTGTCCATCTGTGCAAGGTGCCAGGCTCTCTCAAGACTTCAAAAGACTGAGACAAGAACACTGCTTAACATAAAGGAAGAAGGGGTACAGGATAGGGGGTTCTAGGGAGGGGATTAGATGACATCTGTATTGTAAATAAATAAAATATCCAATTAAAAAAAAAGAACTTGAAATATGAATGTTTGTTCTGTTGTACTCCAGGAAACTCAGTTAATTTTTTCTTCCTGCCTGTTCATTGCTTTTAATAAAAGACTAGTAAGAAAATAAAATAAAATAAAATAAAATAAAATAAAATAAAATAAATAACACTGCTTAAGCTAAAGAATTCAAGACCAGCCTAGACAACACAAGAGAAGCTGTTAAGAAAAACCAAACAGAAAGCCATTCTTTTGGTAAATCAGATTACTCAGGATAGATTGAAGGCTCTGCCTGCAACCCCAGCACTTGAGAGGTAGAGGCAAGGAGGCTCAGAAGTGTAAGGTCACCCTTGCCTACTTAGTGGGTCTGAGGCACAAGTAAGCCTCTATCTCAAAACAAACAAACATTCTTGTCAGAAATGTCTACCCCATCTTCCCATCCCACTCCTCCATTCCAGCATGCATCCTGCCTCTTACAAACTCCAACTTCTTCTTGCCTCCTGTATAAGGCCAGTCATCTTTCACCATCTTGTGTTCCTGAGATAGCACATTTCCAGTGACATCACTAGGAAGATGGTTTCCATCTAACAATATCCAGCAAAGATCAGAAAGTAGTTATGGTTACAGAATCAGTCCCCATTACATCCTAACATTGTCTTTGGAGCCCATAGGAAGCACACTGTTTTATCAAGCTCTTGCTGTTTTTCAGCCTACCCACCTGACCCTCTCCACAGATTCCATACTTCAGTGGAAGCTGAGGTCTTAATGCCAGTGATGCTGCCTAGTCCATCTGAGACAATCAGTGCTTCCATTGTCCTTCTTGTAAAGGTGTTCAGTCAGAAATGGACTCATTACTTCATGATGCTTGCTCTCTCCAACTGGACATAAAGAAGGAATCTTAGCCCTGTTGACCATGACAATCACGTTCAAACCAAAGTAAAGCAGCTGAGAGACTAGCAGAGAAAAATGACTGCAAATATTTGAGGTTTAGATCATGTGTTAAGATTCTGAGCATAAAATCAGACTGACCTCTGAGGCCTTGTCATCTGACCAAATTCACCAATTCCACTGGGAATCACTCGAAAGTCTTCATTTGGTCCTAGATATTGGTTAACAATTATTAATTAATGAAAGTAATCACTTTGTACATTCTGAATCTTAACCATTTGGGAGTCGTGATGGTAAATTCAATGCTGAGTCTTAGGATCTAGACATTCTTTTGTCTCATCTTCCATATTCCTAGGAATTAACTTTTTCACAGGCAGGGTCTAGACAAGCTTTAGAATCTTGTAGAATTGTAGGTAACAATGTTGAGTTTGTAGATATATGGTTTCTGGTGAATGCAGCAGGGCTGAGGATGTAACTCAGTGTGAGTACACTCTGAGAACGTGCAAAATAAGGCAGGGAGGGGGAAGAAGAAACATTTACAGGCAATTCAAATGAATATTTTCCAATATGAAAGGGAAAGGTAAAAACTAGCTTGATCAGGGATGGAGAGATGGCCTAGCGGTTAAAAGCATGTGCTGTCCTTGCTCAGGACCTGAGTTTGTCTCCCAGTACCCACACAGAAGCTTACAACCTTCTGTGACTCCAGACTCAGGGTATCCCATGCTGTCTTCTGGCCTCCTCAGGTACCAGGCATGAACATCATGCAGACACATGCATGTAGGCAAACACTCATAAAAATACATTTTTAAGTAAAAAATATTGTAATGAGATTAGTCAAACAGCTGGCCAGTAAATGGCGGCCCCTGACCCACAGGGAGACACCAGATTAGTTCTGGAACTATGCAGCAAACAAAATAATCAGAAGCTAAATAATAGCATAACGCCATTGCATCTATTCAGACCAGACCTTTAGATGCAAATGGCTTAGATCTTTAACAAAGACATTTCACTTCATAGAAATCCTGCTCAGAAACCACACCCTTGCTCGTGAGACCCTCAGAAAGACTCCAGAGGAGCCAAGGAACCCGGCATTTGAGTCTAGCCCAAGCAAGATGCACTCCTTCAGCTGCCAACAACACATCACAACCCTTGTCATGTGACTATGGGTGGCATCACAGAATCTTAAGGCAGATTCCCAATGGTGTCTCGATCAACCTACAGTTTCCACTCTAAGCCTCAAGCCCTCTCTCAAGCCACATTATACCGGACTCCTCATACCTCATCTGGAGTGTGTTGCTCTTTCTAGGGCTCCAGGAGTTCATTGCTTCCATGAAGAGGTTCCTGATTCCTTGGGAGGGGAATGTACAGGCTTGAGAGTCCCCATCACTCAGCAGCCCACACACTGCATTTACCACAGTACAAATACTTTCCTCAACAAAGGTATTTGTTAATGGCTAGACTCCTTGAGGTCATGGATCAAGTCATTTAAATAGAACAACAGATGGCTCATGTCTGTAAGTCCAGTACTCTGGAGGCAGAAGTGAGATAGCCATGAGCTGAAGGTAAGCCTGGGCTACGTAGTAATTTCCAAGACAAAAATGTATATATACACACACACACATACACACACAGAACAAAAGAAAGTTGGGATGGGGAGGGGACATTATCACCACTTTTTTCTAACTTTGGTGTCCTGCCTTAAGGACAGCCTAGGGCTGTGGACCTATTCATACCTTCCCCTATTAACCTATCTGGTTGACAAAAGAGGCAGGGTACAGGATGGGGTTGTGGAATCACGACAAGATTTGACCTTTGAACTGAAAGTTCTGACACCTGAGCATCTTTTTAAATTTCATTTTACATTTATTCATTTAGCATGTCTGCGTGTGGAGGTCAGAGGACCTCGCAGGAGAGTGAGTTTTCTTCCATCATGTGTAATCAGGGTGTCAGGCTTGACACACCTTTCCCTGCTGAGCCATCTCACTAGTGTGACATTGATATCATTTAAATGTTAGAGCAATCTTAGAAAAGAACATATCACAGAGCTAAGGCAGAACTTCCCAGGGAGTCAGGAAGTATCAGCGTACCCTATTCTTCTTTTACTGTTTACAGAGCCCTTTCTCACGTATTGTCTGATTTTGATGGCGATGCTGGTATGTACACATTCATGAAATCTAAACACAGGAGCTGGGACATAGCGTGATAGGTAAGTGTATGCGGGCCTGAGCTCAGATATGAGTTTGGATGACCATCACACATATAAAAAGCATAGTGGTACGTGCATTTCCATAAACCTATGTTGGGTGGGGCAGAGGCAGGTGGTTTCTAGGGCTAGTGTAGAAAATAATGTGGAATGTGACAGAGAAAGAAACCTGACTTCAAACTCTGTTCTGGGCATGTGCACACACACACATGCATGCACATACATGCAGATGCACATGCACACAGACACTCACATGCACATGTGCATGCACACGCACATACTATATTCACAGTGACTTTTAAGTCATTTGTATTTTTAAGGTAATTTCTAACAATGTTGGGAAACCAAGTGTCTGTTTTCAGGTCCTCCAGACAGGCAGAAAGAGACTTGAAGCCATTCTCAGCACAAGCCCTACTGTATAGTTTCACTCTGTAAGGTCCCCACAGTCAGACTTGTCCATGAGAGGGGAGGAGCAGTTGCTTTTTCCTGTCACCAATAGCAAGACAACATGGATAGCTTGTCAGGAAGCAGGGCTCCCTGCAGAGGAGACCTCTGTGACTCTTTGACCCTTAGAGAACTCATAAAAGGACATATCCTTCTTTGTCCCCTCCCCCACAACTTCATTATTCCATTTAGGGTAGGAGGAAAGAACTAACTTCAGGAAGGAGTTGGGGGCCAAGAGAAGAATGATTGCTTTCACCAGGCACTGCCAAGTCTTAACCCCAAGAGATGAGGTTCCAGCCAGAACCTGGACAGCATCACATAAGCACACCACCACAGGGGTGTGCCTGCCAACTCTCCAGGTGGTAGTCGATTTCTGCCTTCTCCCCAAACACAGCCGCTGGGTGCCAGTTGGGAGTGGGAGGCAGAGAGTGGAAAGGCAGGTCAATCAGATACTTAGCCCTTGCCGGGTATGAAACACACATTCCAGGTGTGAGGCCAGAGGCCAGGTGGCTCCACATGAAAGAAAGGTGACAGTCTGTTTGTCTAGAAAATGCAGGGTGGGGGCAACATTCTCAGAAGACCAAGTCCCTTATGCTAGGGTGTGTGTGTGTGTGTGTGTGTGTGTGTGTGTGTACGCGTGTACACATGTCCCTGGTCCTGGTGTATAGCTGCATGTGCATATATGTGCACATGTGTGTGGAGACCAGAGATCAGTATCAGGTGTCTTCCTCAGTCACTATATTTTTGTTTTTTAAGACAAGGCTGCTCACTGAACCTGGAGTTCACTGAGCCTTTTCCCATGAGTGCTAGAATTGAATTCAGGTCCCTTTGTTTGTGCAGCTAACCTAACCTTACCATGACCCTCCTCACCCTCACTCCTTTTACTGAAACTAAGCCTGATTTCCTCGGTCTTTGGAAAGAGGTTAGCTCTCAGAAACCTTGAGAGTATCGCAGACTCTAATTGTCAAAATCTTAATCTTCTCCTAATCACTCACGATCTATAAAGGCTTGGAGGATGGAGGATAAGGGCTATAAGAAACTCCTAGAGAAAATGAGAGAATGGTGCAGTCCACATTTTTGTGTTTCTAGACCTCCCCCCGCCCCATGATCAGGTTATGAGGAGATACAGCAGATTATTTCCCCTCATAAAAATTCCCAGTGCCCGGCTGTGGATGCAGCACTGTTAGGAGAGTTCTTGCCTAGCACACACACATGGCCCGACATTCAATCCCCAGAACTATATAGGCCTAGTACAGGGCGTGTGCCTGTATTCCCAGCACTCAGGAGATGCAGGCAGGAAGATTAGCTCAAGGTCATCCTTGTCTACATAACTAGTTTGAGGTCATCCTGAGCTACATGAGGCCCAGGCTTTAAAAAATAAATTCCCAATGCCTACAAATGTGACTGATGGATAGAGTGGATAAAAGAATGGAGGGATGGATGGCTAGATGGACAGGTGGATGGATGGATGGATGGATGGATGGA
>NW_021621098.1:7246260-7265647 GCF_004785775.1 Grammomys surdaster
TGGATGGATGGATGGATGGATGGATGGATGGATGGATGGATGGATGGACAAAGTCTCTGACCTCTAGGTGGTTGACTGTGAGTATGTACACCTGAAACCTCTAGGTTTATTCTATGAGCTCTATGTGAGTAAATGGAGTGCCTCCTTTAAACAGTATATTCATACTTGTTGATATTTAATAGTCAGCCAGCCTAAGACCTTTGGGGTATACATATAAGCTTGTGTCATTTGACACCTGTTAGCTAAACAGAAGAAGAGACTTAAATTAAAAAAATATAGGCTCCTGGGCTGGAAAGATGACCCATCCATTAAAGGCTATGCTTACAACTAAAAGTTTGGGACTTCATTTCTAACCATTTACATATGAGAAAGATAGTTCATAGAGTACAAATAACTGTAAAAGCAACAGGGAGGACATAAAGCCAACATAATCTTAAAAATAATAAATTTTGGTATTTTAAATACATTTTTTTACTTCATTGCATTAAACTATGTTCTTAATTAGTTAGTCTTAGGTATAGTACCCTAGAATGTGTTGCACCCAGATGATGATGGCTGATAGTTTGGATATAACCTAAGGCTTCTTTCTTGATAGCCTATACCAGCTATTCTTCCCTCCTGAAGGCTGCTGTCCTGCCCACCACTCAGCTTCACCTACATCTGCTCCTAGAAATGATCTTCCAGCTATGAGAGACATTAATATCTAACAGTAAATAGTATGTGGCCCCTCCCACATGCACACATACAATGGTTGGTCCGTGTGGGGGCCATGAATGAGAGTTCCTGGAAAGAAGCTATATCTGTAGGGACTGATTGACTAGTTAAAGCCACAGTGGTGTGGATAGGCTAGAATGTTACAAGCACAGAGGCTAATCACCTTATCTTTGGTTAGCATTAGCCCCTGGAACAGCCACTTGACCACCTCTGTGTCAGAATTAACATCCTGTGACCAACAAATGAAACCTTTTGGTATCTATCAACTTAGCAGACCACTAGCCTCCAACAGCCAGGGCCTTTAGAAAGCCTTCCTCATCTTGTCGCACCAGTACCTTGTGGTGCCCTTCTGATGTACCCACCAATGTATTTTAAATTTACCTTGATTTATTACTGTCTTTGTTCTATAAACTACAAAGCTTCATGAAACTGCTTCCACATTGGAACATGGAATTTGGGGTAGCCTAAATCTGTGTTCCCAGTCATGGTCACTCTAAATGGCTCCAGAATAAACTATCTCTAAAAATTAAAAAAAAAGTGACACACCCCTTTAATACAGCACCTAGGAGGCTGAAGCAGGTGGGTCTCTGTGGGTTCAGAGCCAGCCTGGCCTACAGAGTGAGCTCCCAGACCAGGCATGATGGTGCACACCTTTAATCCCAGCACTTGGAGAGTAGAGGCTGGCGGAACTCTGTGAATTTGAATTCAGCTTGATCTCCATGTGCGCTCCAGGCACATATCCTTGGCTCCAGCCAAGGCCATATATCAAACAAAAAAATGAAAAGTCATTACTAAAAGTTAGAGATGTGGTTCAGTGGTAAAGAGCACAAGCTGTCCATTCAGAGGATGTGGGTTTGATTCCCAGCACCTACATGACAGCTCACAGCCATCTGTGAGTCCAGTCCCCAGGACTCTGATGCCCTCTTCTGGCCTCTGCAGGCAACAGGTATGTACAAGACATCTCGTTGACATGTGGCACTGAAGTCAGCAATTATGAATTCCTTGACATGAATAAAGCCAGAAGCATCAAAGGCTATTTTTTTAAAGCCATAAAGAAGAGGCTGAGACATTCATATACATAAAATGAAAGAAAAAAATTTAAATAATAAAATTCGGAAAAAGGCATTTGTTTGAAAAGTTGTATGCGCCGGGTGGTGGTGGCGTACTCCTTTAATCCCAGCACTTAGGAGGCAGAGGCAGGCAGATTTCTGAGTTTGAGGCCAGCCTGATCTATAGAGTGAATTCCAGGACAGCCAGGGCTACACAGAGAAACATTGTCTCAAAAAAAAAACAAAAACAAAAACAAAAAAACAAAAAGAAAAAAAAGAAAAAGAAAAGTTGTATGCTAGAAACCTTCCTCAGGGTATTGGGATGGCTCTGCAGGTAGATGTCACCTATTCTGATAAACAGAGTTCAATTCATGGAACCCATGTAAAAGTGGAGAGAGTACAGAGCACACACACACATTCACACAGACATGCACACATATTTATATGTGCATACACACACACAAGTTCAAGTGCAATGGGATGTGCAGATGCCCACACATATGTAATTATACACAATCATAATAATAAATAAAATAAATTCTTAAAAGAAACTTCTTTAAAAGGGTGACATCTTTTAGTGGCCACTACAGTTCATGGGATATACCCATTACTAAGTAAACATTTCCTGAAGGAACAATTCAATAAATAAATTAATTTGGAAACATTTTTCTAAGGTTGAATTTGCAAACATGTGTGTCCTACTTGGGTTCAGTCACCTCCTCAGCTCTTCATTGGTTTATCAGCTTCATGGCAATGGTGTCATTAATGACCAGTGCCCCAGGAGCATGAGGATACACTCTCAGAGAGCAAGAGGTGGAGACATCTTGTTTTGATTAAGGTCTGTTTGTTCCCTCCTCCATGTGACTTTCAGAAAATGGCCTTTGATACTTTGGTCTTATCTATTTAAAGGAATTCAGTAGAATTGCTGACCTCAGCGCCTCACATCATCTAAATGTCTTAGAAAATGTTAGTCATAAACTTGTGATCACTGTACCTAGAACTTCTGAGTGCTTCAGTCATCGGTCTGATGACACTGCAAAAGAATGACGTCCACAAAATGGACAAGAGCCTGGACCTTCCCTTCTGAGGGACAAAGAACTGACGAAGATAAAAGCAGCCAGCAGAATGAATGGACATCACAGCAAGAATGTGGTCTGTACCTGTCGGTTCCTCAGGAACCGTGGCAGAGACCAGGCTCACCTCTGAACGGCCACCCCTCACCTTGGTACTGCACCAGCCAGCAGATTAGGAGCTAGCTCCCTGGAGCACTGTACTCATACCTCCCACACCCTCCCCCTTCCTAAGGAGTGTGTGTGTGTGCGTGTGTGTTCATCAGAGGAAGACTTGCTGATGTTTGTTCTCTCCTTCACCATGTGGTTCCTAGAATTGAACTCAGGCCTTCAGGCTTGACGGCTTGAACCTGTACATGCTGTGCCATCTCCCTGGCCTATATTGCTCGTCTTAAATTAAGTGAATCTACCCGATGCCACTTAACCGTTCATCTACAAGTGATAAGCATAGCTACATTTACTTATGTTTCTATATAGTCTGGCTATGTGGACCATACTAGCCTCAAACTTGCTATGTGTCCCAGGATATCTCAAACTCAGTATCCTCCTGCCTAGTTCTCTAAAAAGTTAAGATTACAGACACATGCAACCATGCCCACCCTTAAAATGGTAAGGCCTATGTTCTGCATATTTTAACAAAACAAGAAAATGACAATTGTGATTACCAGCTGAAGAGCAAAACCAGCATTCATGGCACCTTACAAATCAAGCCAGGTCTATATTAGTCAACATTTATAGGCCCCTCACTCAGTTCTCCTTTAGACACATTTAATATGTGTGATGATCTTATGTGTAGATACTAATAATAACCTCATTAATTTAATGAGGAACAGAGAGATGATTCCCCTTGTCTAAAGCTACACACTCATAGAGTAAGTATACCGAGAGACCAGAAACAGGGAGAAAAACAAGCCATATGATTCCATTAAATATGCTATTTAAACACTTTTGCCTCAGGCGTGGCGATGCATGTCTGTCATCTCAGCCCTTGAGAAGTGAGCATAAGTGTACCAGGAGCTCAAGTCACCCTCACCTACACAGCAAGTTTGAGGTTGGCCTGAGCTACTTGATATCTTGTCTCAGAAACCCCAAAATAAATAAACTTGTGCTTTACCGCACCATCAGTCTCCAAGAGACAGAGTGTCAATCAGTCCTAAGTCTGTGGGAATTCACTGGCAGCATCTGTACAGCTCTCCAGTACTTTCTAGAGCAACTGTTGCTCTCTAAAAGCATCCAGAAGCACTGCCTCCCTGCCCCCACTCATCAGGAATTCCCCACACACTCTGGGAAGCTTCGAGTGTTGTCTAGTGGATGTTTTCATCTAGCTGGGCCTCCTTCCTTCTGTCTTCTAGGTGTGTTTCATTAGAGTATCTGAAGCTGCTGTTTCCTGGCCTCGTTTATTGGCTATTTCAGAAGTGTTGTCATCTCATGAGGTTTTAACAGCCCAGGAATGATACCTACAGGCCTTAGGTATCATTAGTTATATAGTTAGATACCTTAATTAAGGTTTCTACTGCTGTGATAAAACACCATGACTTGAGGAGGAAAGGGTTTCCACTCAACTTATACTTCCAGGTAAAAGTCAATCACTGAAGAAGTTAGGACAGAAACCTGGAGACAGGAACTGATACAGAGACCATAGAGGAGTGGTTGCTCTCCCTGGCTTGCTCAGCCAGCTTTCTTATAGCACCCAGGATGACCAGCCAAGAGGTAGCACTGCCCACAGTGGGCTGGACCCCCTCTCACATCAATCATCAATCAAAACAAAAACCAAAAATACCCCACAGGCTCGTTCAAAGGCCAATCCAATGAAAGCATTTGCTTAATTGACATCCCCTCTTCTTGGATTACTCCAGCTTGTTCAAAAGTTGGGGAAAATATTAAGACAGGGTTTGACAGGAAAATGGACGAATGAAAGTGAATACATTTAAATCCTAAAATGATCATCAATTCCTCATCAAACAGACAGCAGTTATGACCTTGGATAAATATTTTCCATTGAATTTAAAATTTGACTCCATGATACAGAGGCTCAGACTTTCCCTTAGTCTTCTCCCAAGTGTAGGAGTGCTGGCCCTGCCCCTTGTAAGCTGCAGCATTCAGGAGAGCAGGCCCTGCACCTCACCAGGACAGAACAGCAGAGCTAACCCTGGTGGCTGGGGGACGGGTGAGCCAACCCTAGGGCGCGAGCTCAGGAGAGATGGCCCCATGTGCTGTGAGACGGCGTAGGTGTGGGGTGATGTCTTGCTCCCCTTTCCTTTCACTGCTTTGACAGGAGGAGGAGCTGGCCCCGGGGTCATGAGAGCAGGACAGCAGGCCCTGTACCTCACCTGGCAGCACAGTCCTGATGGAAGGAGCACAGGTGAGCAGGCCCCAGGGTGAGAACACAGGAGAGCTGACCCTGCCACTCCTCTGCCATGAGGTAGCCTGGGCAGCAGAGAGACACCCTGTGCCCCCTCACCCCTAGCCAGCTAAAGCAGTCAGAGATGATTCTGCGGTCATGAGAGTGAGAGAGCTAGCGCTGCCCTCTCACTGTCTGTAGCACTCAGGAGAGCTGCCCATGCACCTCACCTGAGCAATATAGTAGAGCTGGCCCTGATGGCAAAAGTGTGGGTGAGCCAGACCAAAGGGTTTGAGAGCAGGAGAGCTGGCCCAGCCCCTTGAAGGGTGCAGCACTTGGAAACGTGAGCACCAAACTTTGACTGGGCAGTATAGTGGAGCTGGCTTTGGAGGCATGGGTGCTGGTGAACTAGCCATGAAGGTATTCAAGCAGGAGAGCTGACCCTGCCTCATACCAATGGCAGCATTGGGTGTCCTAGCTGGAGCAGTGCTGGAGAACTCGACTTGGTGGTGCAGATAAGGGAAAGCCAGTGCCTAGGGCTCTAAATTGGCTCATCAAAACCTGTATCATCTGCAAAAGGTGGGAAGATATAAAAGGGCCAGTCCTGCTGATCCAACGCTGCAGGATCTCCATGACACAGGACAGCAACAGGAAAACAGGGAACAGTCCAGATGAAGATCCAATATTGATGCTGTCACAAAAGTCAGAAATCTCCTTGAACTAGACCAATCACTCATTGCAGGAACATTTGCAAGTGAAGATGTGTGGACAGAGGGATACAGTGGGACACACTGTGACACACTACAGCTTCCATGATGAGATGTTTTCTATGCTTTGTTGTTGTTGTTAGTGTGTGTGTGTATGTGTGTGTCTGTGTGTGTGTGTGTGTCTGTGTGTGTGTTATTCAGGGTGGAGGAAGGTTGCAAGGACAAAGGGCAGATATGAGGGGACAGGGAGATGAGCAGGACTGGGTGGCATACATGATGTGAAACTCACAAAGAATCAATTAAAATAATTTTTTTAAAAGTAGATGTTAAGACATTCCAGTGCCCGCAACTGACAGCACTAAAGGGTCATCCCAAGGCATCTGTCTGTCTGTCACTGCCTCTGTGGCCCTGGGTTTAACTTGACAGCACTGAAGCTCCATGCAGCTGTGGTTAAGTGCATGCCATCTCATGCCATCTCACCCTTCCCTCCTATACTCCAGTACTTTTCCCAGAACACAGGGTTTAGAGTCTTTCCCCTTCTTGAGAACGTTCTTTTGTTATTAGTCTTCCCTGGAAGGCCTCTCCTTTCTAAAACTCATTTTATTTCCCCAGAAAGTCTGCTCACTTCTTCCTATAACACATACTTCACAACAACATCAGACAGCTGCCAAGTGCCAACAGCAAGTGTGTTGTCCATGGCACATGTAAAGGCATAGCCCGTGCCTTGAGGGCTTGTGATGTAAGTTTGACAAGAAATAATATTTGGACAAGTCACTGATCAAGAAGCCGATAACTCAGCTGTGTGCTATTCGTGCGCGTGCACACACACACACACACACACACACACACCTTCTTTAAGGACAGATCTTCAGAAAGGAGCCAAGAATGAATAGAGAGATCACTCAGTGAGACCCAACCAGGTACAGGGAGAGAAAAGCTCAGCAGGAGCCCAAGGAGCAAACTTTCAGATGAGGAAAGGGGAAAGTGGACTAAGAGAGGGCAGCCAGGATGGCTCAGTGGGTATAAGTGCTTGCTGCCAAGCCTAAAGACCTGAGTTCAATCCCCAGAATCTACATGGTGGAAATACAAAGATAGATAGATGATAGATAGATAGATAGATAGATAGATAGATGAGAGATAGATGAGAGATAGATGAGAGATAGATAGATAGATGATAGATGATAGATAGATAGATGATAGATAGATAGATAGATGATAGATAGATAGATAGATAGATAGATAGATAGATAGATAGATAGATAGATGAAAGTGGAAAAATGAAAGTAAAGTATAGAGGATATGGGGGAGTGCAGCTCAGAGGGACTGAGAGGCACTTTCAAAGGTTTGTGATGGCTTTTAGGGGACACTGTGTGTCCCCTAAAGAGAACACAGGCAGCACAATGGCAGGATCTCCCTGAGTACCTTCTTCAGTGGTCATTACTGACATCTTCTTTAAACCCAATGTCAAAGCTTCTACATGAAGGGGGTGAGGAGATGGCTCAGTCAGTAAAGTGCTTGCTGCACAAGCATGAATTCATTCCCCAGCATGCATGTCAATGTGGTATCCAGTACAGAGGAGGTAGAGAGAGACTGTTGGATTCCTGGGACTCACTGGCCAGCCAGCCTCTTTGAGTCAGCTAGCTCCCTGCCAGTGAGAGACCCTGTATCATACATTAAACAAACTCACTAATAAATAAGCAAGCGCATGATAAAGAACTGAGAGGTGGCTCAGTGGTTAAGAGTTAGGATTGCTCTTGCAAAAGCCTGGGCTCAGTTCCAACAGCCATGCCAGGCAGCTCACAGTCACTTGAAACTCCAGCTTCTGGGGATCTAACTCTCTTCTGAAAGAGTGTGAGTGCCTCTGTGGACATACACACATACACACATGATTTAAATAATAAATCTTTTAAAATATGGTAGACAGCTCCTGAGAAATGACAGCTAAGGTGTTCCCTGGCACCCTATACATATACTTACATACCTGCACACACATTTTATGTACATAATGCCAGTATGTCCACCACATGTGCACCTGGTGCAAGAGGACAGAAGAGGGCATTGGATCTCCTGAAACTGGAGTTTAAAGTGGTTGTGTCCCATGTGGGTGCTAGGAGTCAAACCTGGGTCCTCTGGAAGAGTAGCCAGCACCCTTAGCCAGTGAGCCATCTCTCCAGCCCTATATTTCATGGTATGTGTGTACATCTGTGTGTGTGTGTGTGTGTGTGTGTGTGCCTGAGAGAGCATGGATGCCCACAAAGACCACTAGAGGGCATGAGACCCCTGAAGCTGGAGTTACAGGCAGCTATAAACCATCCAACACAGGTCTGGAAACTGAACTCAGATCCTCATGGAGTCACAGCTCTCCAGTTCCTATTTTTAATGTTTAAACAACCAGGGACGGGTGGTGGAGAGATGGCTCAGCAGCTATGAACACTGGCTGCTCATCCAAAGGAACTGGTGTTCAGTTCCCAACACCCACATGTGGTGGCTCATGGCCATCTGTAACTTCAGTAATATGTGATCCAAAGCTGTCTTTTGACTTCTTCAAGCACTGTACACAGGTAATGAGCGTACATACATTCAGGCAAAACATTGACACACATAAAGCAAAGTAAATAAAAGTTAACAACAGAGATTGGTGAGTACATGATTTAGGAAGACAAAAACACTGCAGTTGAGACACAGGTCTGTAATTCTGGTGTCAGGAACAGTCAGGTGACTAGTAGCCCAGGATCATCCTATACTGCACAGCTATGCTCCAAGCCAATTGTCCTTCAGGATGCCTTGTCTCAGGAAAAACAAAATCAAAACCTCTAACGGTATTAGGATGGTGATAGAAAATTTATAACTTATGGTAGCTGATATGAAATAAAGGAGTGGCATACAGGAGAAGCTCAGGGGGAGCTAGCTCCTGAAAACAGGAGCAAAAGCACAGCAACTCTATAAACCAAGGTCCAGGGCTACCCACTGTTAGCAGAACCTACCCAGGTTATAGGCATGTGTACTTAAGAGGCTGAAGCAGGAGGCTAACTTGGGCTACACAGAGAATGAGACCAGGGGCAGAAGGAGGAGGGAGGCAAAAAGACAAAGAACAGGCAGTGGGGGCACCCAAGGTAGGAGAGGTGGCATGGCTTCCAGTGCCGATGCCCAGTCAGGCATCAGGAAGGGTGCAGTACTCCTTCAATCCACCCACCCAT
Organism: Grammomys surdaster; assembly: GCF_004785775.1. NCBI lineage: Eukaryota > Metazoa > Chordata > Mammalia > Rodentia > Muridae > Grammomys > Grammomys surdaster. Next base: position 7,255,339 of record NW_021621098.1, read on the forward strand.
TCCTACGCAGGCAATGGCTGTCACAGGGTGGCACCTGAGTCACCCACACATCAACACCCTGGGCTTCCCTGGACGCCTCTCCCACAGCTGCTGCCAGATGGTGAGCTCATACCTTTCCACAAAACACTCTTTCAAAGGCACCTCTGATGCAAAGGATTAGAAAAGAGATACCGTGGGCATTATTATCCTACTGGTCGTCCACAGCCGTCCGTCCTCAGCAAGGCTGTGGCTCCCATGTTCTGGGTGGAACAGACTTTAATGGTTTTGTAGTTTTTTGAGTTTCTTAGCAAACCTGAGTTGAAAGCACAAAGCTCTCCCACCCCCACCAGCACAGCTCCTCCATGACCAACATTCTTGAAGCCTTTGCTAGAGCTCCTGTCTCAGCGAGTCTCCAGAAACGCGCCTTCCTCACTCAAATCCATAGTTTACCTGAGGGCTCAGCCTTGGTGCAGAACACACAGTGACAGTCTGTTTTCAAGGAAGGAAATAAGCAGAAATCTGAAACTCACGAATTATCAGCAGAACTCTCCCAGTCAGAATGCCCTTCTGACCATCTTCACTGTGATGGTTCTTAAACAAGAAGGCATGTGGGACTTTTTCTTTCAAGGTCATCTGAACCAGTTCTTTCAACTCTAAGTCACACTGCATCCAGACTTGGCATTGAAAGCTCTAGCATGGAGTCTGAGATAACTCAAAAGCTTCCATTTGACATCCATGCCACAGCCACTGAGCAGCACTTTGAGAAGTAGATGCTGCTTCCAAGGGGTAGCCACAAGACAGGGCTCTTGCCAGGTAGGTGGGTGGGTTATATGTAGCTCAGCCAGTGATCAGATCCATACAAATGAGATGAAAATTCATGCAAATGAGATTCACAAGATCTCATAATAAAAAGCAAAGTTCAAGTCAGTTGGTCCCTTGCCTGCAATTCCAGCACTCTGGAGGCCAAGGCAGGAACGTTGGAAGTTTGAGATCAGTCTGGACTACACAGCAGATCCTGTTTTGAGAAAGAAAAGGGGGTGGGGGAAGGGAGGGAAATACAAGAAGGAAGAGGGAAAGAAAGGAGAGTATTACCTACTTTTAGACAATAGCCATACATTTTGAAAAAGAAATCACACAGCTGTTGCTAAGAACACATCATGATGGAAAGATGGCATGAGGTAGCAGAACCCATAGCTCAGAGTTCTGAACACTACCAACATTTTTTTTTTTCTGCTTTGGCTGAAAAGCCAGAAAAGAGCTCTTCCTGTACCTTCTCCTCCGTGGTCCTGATGTGCATTGTGTCGGTCTTTCTGTCCCAGCCGCATAGCCTGCACCCTAGTTGCCCTGTGTTTGGGCAAACCCTAACAGGTTCCATCCCAAATTCGTCACTTTATGTAAGAAAACTGATTCTCAGCGAGCTTAGATGAGGTGCTCACAGTGACAGTCACAATTGTCTTAGAACCAGAAGTTGGGTTCCCATCACTTTCTTTCTTGAGCCACGTATAGATGTATGTTTCTTAATATAAGTTTTCCAGAATTTAGGATTTCAGAGCCCAGGGTTGGGAGTATGTAATTAGCATTCTTAGCAACTGTTGACTTTGGCAAGATGTTGTAATTACTGTTCACTAATATCATTATCCCATAAAAGAAAGATTATTTTAATGTCCAAAAATTGAAAACAGATATATGTCTGGGATAAACAGCATTGTTATGATTCAGGTCTATTTAAAAACCTCAATAAAAATAAAAACCTTTTTCCCTGTACAAAGCAGCCATCAGCATGCTACATGAGTCTCGCCTCACTATGGGCTGTTACAGATCTGAGGGAAGCAATGGGCTTTTCCCTCAGAAAAGTGCACAGACCTGTTTATCTGTGAGGTTTCACCTGTCAGTCCAGTGGCTTACAGGTCAAAAATCACCTGTTGTTAGCCAGCAACTTCACCACTTCCTTTTTTAGCCAGGGACTGTACCAGCTGTAGGAGACTCAGAAACAGAAGCTCCTGTGATTCTTGGGACCCAACTTCTCTGAAGTAACAGGCAAGTTCACAGAGAGAAGTGAGGAGAAGTTGTTCTCCCTGGACCCTGACGATCAGTGATATCGCCAAACTCAGTAAGATTTTCTGACTCAAGAGCCTCAGAGCATCAAGTTGGATGCAGGACAAAAATGTCAACTCAATGATGTGATTGCTGGGGATCCTGCACAATAAGATGAAGATGAAAGTGAGCAGATGGCACAAGTGACTCCATCTTGATCTCATGGCTGCACTCTAGGCCCAGCTAAAAATGTGCTCTAGTCAGTCAGCTTTGACTGTCAACAAATGTCCATAGGCATTTGAGGGAGTCTGAACTGGGGAATTGCCCAGATCAGATTAACCTGTGGCTGTGGCTGTGAGGGATTGTCTTGTTTGAGACTGACTCGAGTGGGCCTGACCCACTGTGAGTGATGCCACCCCTGGGCGTATAAGAAAGCAGGCTGAGTAAGCCAGGGGAAGTGATCACATGAGTAGGTTTCCTCTGTGGTCTCCTCAGTTCCTGCCTTGAGTTCCTACCCTGACCTTCCTCAGTGATAGACAATGAACTGGGAGTATACGTTGAAATAAACCCTTTCTTGCCCAAGTTGGTTTTGGTCAATGCTTTCTCATAGAAACAAAAAGCAAATTAGAACAAGAGCCTGGTAGAGCAGCCAGCTTAAAACTCAAGTGGCATACGTGATGATCCTGGTAAAGGTGGTTGGCGTTCCTGGCAAGGAGTGAAGGTTGGCAGAGAGTCACATACCATGATGCAGAAGGCTAATACCAATTACTATGGTCTGTATATAATGTCCCTTATAGGTTCATGTGTTTGAACACTTTCTTGGTGGGCCTAGCTCAGCCACACTTCCTGTTCACTGTCTGCTTTCTAAGTGCAGATGCAATGTGGTCAGCCAGCCTCTTGCTCCTGCTGCCATGCCTTCCCTGCCTTGGTCATGTCTGGCCTACCATGGTGGAATGATCTCCATTGAACTGTAAGCCAAAATGAGCCCTTGCTCCCTTGGATTGCCTGTGTCAGAATATTTCATTGCAGCAACAGAGATAGCTAAGGCTCCATCACAACCCACTTTCAGATGGCATGCTTAGGCAGGATACAACACCTTACCTTCAGCTACCGGCAGTGGGCAGGCAGGGTGGCTCAACAGTGTGTGGCTTAACACAGTCTGCCCTCTTCTACCTGTACCAGCTTGTGGCACCCAAAGCTGACCACACAGAGCATAAGGAATTATTATACCATACCCTTCTGGAAAAGGTCAGGTAAGAAAGAAAAAAATTCCTTGTTGCAAACTTCAATGCCTGTGTTTTAGAGGGAAATTGTACATGTAAAACAGACCTAGCCCTTCTCCACCTCACCCCTTAAAAATCTGTGACAAAGGGAGTTGGTTGCTGCTCCCTTAACTGGTGACTTTTCTGGCTCTAATATCAGCAGAGTTTAGAGAGAAAAAAATGGGCAGCTAAACAGACATCACTAACAGGAAGGGCATCCCTGCAGGAATTGCCAAGCCTTTCTCACAGGCGACAGTTGGGGAAGGCTCCTTACTGGTGGCTGAGGGAGAAGAAAGGCTTTGAGGAAGCTGAGGATCCTTTAAATGAAAACCATTTCTTATCTAGAAAAGATCAAGGAAGGTGATAATTTGGCGGGTTTAAATGTAACTGCGCTGTGAATTCAGACAGTTGGCAGTCAGTTAGACTGGAAGGCCGTCCCTCACAAGGGACTTCAGATAGCACACTGCTCTGTGGCTTATGAATGTTCTCATTAGTGCTATTCTTCAAACTGTGCATGTGGGAGAGATTTATGCTGGTTTGTTTTTATATATTAAAATTAATTACTGTTATTTGTAAGTTTTTTTTACAATAAAGTTTTAATTAAAAAAGCAGCTAACAACAACAACAAAAAAAAAACTTTTTGATTTCTATACCTCCTCTACTCAAAGCCTGCTAGATCTGAGGGAGGCTAGAAAGTCACTCCTCCCTCTTCTCTTCCTCCTCTGTCTTCCTTTCCTTTGTTTGGCTTCCTGTTTCCTGACCCTGCTGGAATGTGAATGTTAAACCTCCAAGAACAGAATTTGTGAACCAGCTCACCCCACCACTTAACCTCTGTGTGTTGGGAAACCATGCCAACCAGGGGACCTCCTCCCCCAGACTGCCCAAGGGAGGTGCAGACCTAATGATCAAAATAGAAAAGTAAGGTGCAAGCACAGTCTCACTCCATGTAAGGAGTCCAAATAAGCTCAAGCTTTGGTCCCTTCCAGCCCTAGCACCTACTTAGGGTGATTTAGGGAGCTGAGTCTCCAGAAATAGTTCAATCAGGTTACCCTTTATGTTTGTACTCTTATCTATCTGTCTGTCTATCCCTCCTTTCTTGACTATATAAATGAGAGCTGTCAGTCCTAATGGAGTTACTTAAGACTCAGGGTTAGGGAAGCATTCAGTGTAGAGGGAGGGTGAAAGGAGGCACGCAGGTGACTTTCCTGCCAGGATCAGAGAGATGTGGAAAGCTTAGCTCCCTGGACCCAGGAGTAAAGCCTGCTTTGTTGGAGCAACCATGCTCACTGTGTGAAAATGGATGTGGGACGGAGGGCCATGTTAGCACATGCTGTTTACAGTAACCAAGGGAAGAGAACTGTAGACGTTAGGGAAGAGAAGGAGCTCAGTGGATAAAGGCACCTGCCACCAAGTCTGATGACCTCAGTTTAGTCCCTGGGACCTGCTTAGTGGAAGGGAAGACCTGACTCCTACAAGTTCTCCTCTGTCCTCCACACTCATGTGCAATTGTACACATAAAATTAATAAATAAAAATGTCACTTAGAGGAAAGTAAAAGCTACAGCCTATCTTTTTGAAAGAGCAATATAATTGGAGGAAATTGGTTAACAGCCATTAACAGCCACCTGGGAAAACTGGTTAGTAGTAATTAACAACTATTTAGGAATTGAAAGGAACCTGGCAGTAAGACAGGGCAAGTGCACTCTGATGCCATCCAGATAAGGCAGCAAGGACTCCTGAGCTCCTGGCGCTCAGCCCTGCCTGGGTTAAACATGAACCAGCCTCAGCCTCCCAGTTGCCCTTATGGTTCCTGCTCCACCTTCTGTTTTTATCATTATTTCTAAAACTTAATTGACAAAGATGGAATATATTTGAGATGTTTGTATGAGAGTGTGAAGTATGTACACACTGTAATTGGCACAATCACACTCATGGGCATGCCACCCACCCACTCCATGCCATCCTTGGAGGATAGAGGGCCTTTTCTCCAGCAGCCCACCCATGTTTGTTGGCCCTGTGTGCAAAAGCACCATCACAAAGTCCTACAACCTGAGCTGGACCCAAGAACTCAGTGAAACAGACAACAATTCCTGAGAGCTGTCTCTGACCTTCACAATACACAGCATGCTGTTCACTCACATGTATATACTTATAAACACACACACCAACCTACACACATGCACACTCATACACACACAAACCCACATTCTCACACACACATACACACATTCATATTTTTAAATTATTGATCATTATCTCCAATATTAATGTTTTATTTTCATTGTTGTTTGTTTGAGGGGTTTGTTCTTTGAGATATGATCATACTATGTATTGATATCTCAAGCTGGCCTCCAACTTGAGCTCTTCCTGCCTCAGCATCTTGAGTGCTATTGCTACAGGTATGGTTACAAGTTTCATGGTTCTACTCTGAATACTTTAATATAAACTAGGTCTGTCTGTCTGTCTGTCTGTCTGTCTGACTGACTGCAGTGTGTGTGTGTGTGTGTGTGTGTGTGTGTGTTTATCCCTGGGACTTACATGATGGAAGTAGGGAATCACCTCCCGCTGTCCTCTGACCTCCATATATATGCTCTGGCATGCACACGCTCTCCTTCAACTATATAAATAAATAAATAAATAAATAAATAAATAAATAAATAAATAAATAAATGTAATTAAAAGAAAAAATAAATGAACAAGCATTTTAATACTTCAATAAGCCACATTGTCCCTAGAGGTGCTGGGAGATGATGACAGGAATTAGAGTTCAAGATTAGTACCCTCAGAGACAATGTGGTCAACCCTGGTAAGTCTGTCTCCATTCTGGCTCCTCCAAAAATAGTTTTCAGTAGAAAGTTGTACTTTTGTAATTATTATTTTACTATTTATATGTGTGTGTGTGTGTGTGTGTGTGTGTGTGTGTGTTCACACATGAGGTTGCAAGCACACTTGTGATTTAGGTGTGGATACCTATTGCTTGACACCTGTGTGGATATCAAAGGACAACTCTGTTGGTCCCTCTTCTCACACCTCTATATTGGTCCTGGAGATCAAATTCTTGTGTGGCAAATGTTAGCAGTACTTGGCTATTGTACCCGCCCTAAAGTTGTACTTGTGATACCGCCTGTAGATTTGTGTGTCTGTAGATGGGGCACTTGGGGAAGGGGAGAGCTCCCATAATGACTCCCCGATTCTCTATAGAAAGCAGAGAGTACACACTGTTTTTGAAAAGCAAAGAGAAGCACTTTGTGGTCCAATCCTCTCTTCAGGTATGGTCTGCTCCAAGCTGGTCTCACTTGATGAGTTTTATTTGATTTGAGAGAGGGGTTGGTTTGGGGGTAGAGTTTGGTTTGGTTTGTTTTGTTTTGTTTTGTTAAGTTTTGTTTTGTTTTGTTTTACAAAAATGAGCCTCCTGCCTCAGACCTAGTGCTCCAAATTGCGATAAAAATCCAGAAAACTCTGGGCAGCTGATGGGTCAGGGTTGAGGCATTTTCCTTAGTTTCAGCTTACAAACTATAGTCATTACATTCTGCAACAGCTCTTTAAGATATCCCATTTCCCATTCCACAAATGAGAAAACTAAGGCTCAGGGCCTTAAAAAATGTGAGCAAGTTTACACAGATAGTGAGAAAGTCAAGATTTAAGTACAGTTCTATCATACTGCAAAGCCCTGGTTTTCTAAATGCAAGTAATATAAATCTCTTTACCTTACACACTGGTAGACTCTTCAGAGAAAGGCAAAAAGCAGCCACATTCTTCACCAAAGAGTCTCTAGGCCTCATACTGAAATTCTTCTCCACTGAAACCTTGACTCTACCCCCAAAAAACCTGTGAGCTAAAGGCCCAATCCCATGTTCAGTGCTGTTGGGAGACAATAGAGCCTTGAGGTTCCATTCTGGTGAAGGAGGGAGGAAGTTGTATGGAGTACATGCTCTTGAAGGGGATCCAGGTGTAATGGTTTGAATATACTCGGCCCAGGGAGTGGCATTATTTGGAGGTGTGACCTTGTTGGATTAGGTGTGTCACTATAGATGTGGGCTTTAAGACCCTCATCCTAGCTGCCTGGAAGTCAGTATTGTGCTAGCACCCTTCAGATGAAGATTTAGAGTTCTTAGCTCTGCCTGAACCATGCCTGCCTGGACGCTGTAATGCTCCCCCCTTGATAATGGACTGAACCTCTGAATCTGTAAGCCTCAATAAAATATTGTCCTTTATAAGTCTTGCATTAGTCATGGTGTCTGTTCACAGCAGTAAAACCCTAACTAAGATAGAAGTTGGTACCAGGAGTGGGATATTGCTGTCATAGGCCTGACTATGGTTTTATTTAGAGGAATGTGTACTGTGGGACTTTGGAAGCAGTGGAATGCTTTAAGTTGGGCTTACTGGGCTATCCTAGTAAGAATATGGAAGACTTTGTTGCTGAGTATGATGTGAACTATGCTGACCTGGCCCAAAAGGTTTTAATGGAGAAGAATTTCAGAATGTGACCTAGGGACTCTTTCTGTGGTATTTTGGTGAAGAATGTGGCTGATTTTTGCCCTTGTCTGAAGAGTCTACAAGTGTGTAAAGTAAAGAGATTTATTTATATTAATTGCATTGACTAAGGAAGTCTCAAGAAGCCCAACAGAAACTTCATTCTCTGGTTAAGTCTCATGAAGAACAAGCTTAGAAAGGAAAACTATAAAAATATATGGTTCAAGTAGTAAAAGGGCACCAGGAAGTGAGATGACTAAATCCTATGTTTTAGGAGATAACAGATTAAGGGATTTGGGGACAAGATCCTAGCCAGGTAAGTTTAGACCCAGGCATGGTGGTACACACCTTTAATCTTAGCAGACAAAGCCAAATAGATCTCTGAGTTCAAAACAGGTTCTAGGTGAAGAAAAGCGTAATTCCAGTCATGGTGGTACACTCCTGGCTACTGGTGACTGCCCAGCTGATTGGAGCACAATCAGCTCACCTGAGCTCACCCTGCCAAATCCAAGGAGAGGAGAGCAGGAACAACAAAGGCTCCTAGTCATCAGCTGGGAAGCTTGGAAAGAAAAATAAATTTACTCAATGTGTCTGCCCATCTGGTGACCTCCAGGGACTCCATGGAAAGCCACTTAGTTTAGCAAGTATGTGTCCCAATTTTCTTCTCCAATGGGGCTTTTATTTATTCTTTCAAGTATAGTCTGATGAGCCACAGGAGACCAGAGATCATTTGTGTTGCTTCCTGGAGAAAATTTAGAGAAATGTGTTTGCAGACATACACAATCTTTAAAAATCCTTACTGGGAAGGTAGTGTAGTGGGTAGAGTATTCGCCTAGCATGCACAAAGCCCTGTGTTCAAATTCCAATACAGCATGAACTAGATGTGGAGGCGCGTACCTCTAACCCCAGTTCGTAAAAGGCAGAGAGAGAAGCACCAGGCATTGAAGATTTCTCTTGGCTATATGGGGAATTTGAGGCCAGCCTGGGTTACAAAAAATCCTGACTCAAAAGAGGATAGGGGACAGTGATATAGCTCAGCCAGTAAAGTACTAATAAGCCTGACTAAGTTAATCCTAGGACCCACATGGTAGAAGGAGACAACCAACTCCAGAACATTATCTTCTAACCTATACACACACACACACACACACACACACTAAAGATTAAAACAAAAAGTCGAACTCTATTTTTGTGAGTTTTGGTGTCATGTTAACTTGTAAAGTGGTTAATGAAGTCCTTCTCGGTGAGACACCACTGGCATCTGCCAATCCAAATCCAAGCTTTGCTCATGTCCTCCTCTCAACCTAGCAATGAATCTAAAGAATTAAGCACATTATGAGCTGTGTATACTTCCTTATTAGACAATAAGAGTCCACCATTCCCATTCACAGTAACCAGCCTTATAAATACAATCAACCGACTGCATATTCCCTTAGAAAATGCAAAAAGACCCTGTCTTGAAACAAACAAATAAACAAACAAACAAAGGAAGAAAAGAAAAAAATAACAGTCTGGAAAAAGACACAATAATTCAGAATTTTTTGGGAGAAAAGTTCAATATAATCAAGTATATCAATGAATAGAAGTTAGTATAGCTGGAAACACTGAATCAGGCCTGTTACCTTAGGCTGAACCACTGGACATGTGATGAGTTAAAGGACTGGGCTACACAGCAAGACTGCTTCAAAGAAAAGGAAGGAGATGGCACAGCAGTTAGGAGCACAGGGCCCAAGTTCATTTCCCAGCACCCACAAAGTGGCTCACAACCACTCGTAATTCCAGTTTCAGGGGATCCAACACCCTCTTCTGGCCTCTGCAGGTATGTACATGGTGTACAGACCTGCAGACAAAACATTCATACACATGAAATAAATAGCTTAAGGGGTGAAGACAAGGAAGAAATTAAAATTGAGACATGTTGTACAATCAGAAAGAAACTTAACCAGAAACAAACACAAGACTGTATGAAAAAAATATGCATACCCTTCATTTAAGTATTGGCAGGAAAAAATTAATGTTGGGACAACTAGATTGCCACTTGGAAAAGCATGCGGTTGAATTAATACATAGTCTACATGGTATAAAAAATGCCACACAGGAGAAAAATACAAATCATAAAAATAAAATCCTAAGGAGCCAGGAGTCAGGTCAGCTGGCAAAACTCTAAGAGCCCCACAAGCTCGCTAACTGCAGGGCGGCCCCTGGAGCCCATTTAACTATAGAAGTGGGGGATCTGCACCTCTAATCCCAGTACCCCTGCAGAGAAATGGAGACATGAGTCACCAGAAGCACAGGACACAGTAGCCGAAGAGAGATACTTCCTCAGAACAAGGCAGGACAGCCAAAAAGTTGTCCTGGCCTGCATGTGCACACATGCAAACTCTCTATCTCTCCCTCTCCTCCCCCACCACATAGAAGTAATTAATTTTTAAAATAAGTAAAGATAAAAATATCAAAGAAAGCATAATTTTAAAAATCTTTAAAAATCTTTATTACATGTATTTATGATTCTGTGTACCATGGTATGCGTGTGGATAACTCAGGTTTTTAGGATACCATGGT
>NW_021621098.1:7265657-7276014 GCF_004785775.1 Grammomys surdaster
TACCATGGTATGCGTGTGGATAACTCAGGTTTTTAGGATACCATGGTATGCGTGTGGATAACTCAGGTTTTTAGGATACCATGGTATGCGTGTGGATAACTCAGGTTTTTAGGATACCATGGTATGCATGTGGATAACTCAGGTTTTTAGGATCTGCAACAGCCCTTAAAACTAATCTTAATATAACAAGTTATTTATAACCACTGTACAAAACTTGAGATCAGTGGTTCTCAACCTTGCCAACATTGCAGCCTTTTAATACAGTTTCTCATGTTGTGGTGACCTTTAATCACCAAAGTATCTTCATTGCTACTTCATAACTGTAATTTTACTACTGTTATGATCATAATGTAAATATCTGACATGCTGAATATCTGATATGCAACCTAAAAGGGGTTGCAACCCACAGATTGGGAACCGCTACTCTAAAGTCTAAAAATTGAACTATCTTTGAAAAAGAAAAGACCAAATCTATCTGTATAGTACTATGATGTGTAATCCCAGAGCACAAAAAGGTGAGGCAGGAGAGTGTGTTATATAGCAAGTGGAGGCTTGCTTAGAATGTGTGATTGTGTACCCTTACCTCAGAAAAAGAAGAGATAAGCTGGGTGGTGGTCCATGCTTTTAATCCTAGCATATGGGAAGAAGAGGCAGTCATATCTCTGTGAGTTTGAGACCTGGTCTATGTGAATTCCAGGTCAGCCAAGGGTACACAGAGAAATACTGTCTCAAAAAACTGAACCAAACACAAAAAGAAAAAAGAAAAGAAGGAAGAGGAGGGGAAGGGAGAAAAGGGGAGGGAAGGAGGAAAGAAGGAAGGGAAAGATCTAGGCTATGGGTGTGGTTTCATAGTAAGGTACCTGCCTAGCATTCATGACAGTATAGATTTTATCCCCAGAACTGTAGAAAGAAAAAGGAAATATTATCTAGACATATGTCCACACACCTGTAATCCCTGCACTCAGCAGGTAGAAGCAGAAAGATGGCTATACGTTTGAGGCCTGCCTGGTCTACATAGGAAGTTCAAGTTCCAGGCCAGACAGAGTTACAAATTGAGTCTCTGTCTCAAAAACAATAAAGTGCCTCTTAATCACTCTTAATCACAGGAAAACACACTCATCTCATCCACAACAAGATAAATACAAAATGAAACTCAAAGATACATAGATCACAATGGTTGATAACAGATTTATTTGACTAAGAGAAAATAGACATTCTTGCACACTGCCAGCAGGAGTCTAAACTGGGGTAAGAACAATTTGGCAGAATTGGGAAAGGAAAAGTCTGGCGGGATGTGGCTCACCTGGCTCAGTGCCTACCTAGTGTGCAGAAGCCTCTGGGCTCTATCCCCAGCACAGCATTAGCTGGGCACAGCTACACATGCCTGGGTCCCAGTCTCAGAAGATGGTCATCCTTAACTAACAAGTGTGAGGCCAGCTTGGGATACATGAGACCCGGCTTCAATGAACAGTCAAAATGCTTGCAGATCACCAGCACCCACATAAAGCTCAGGAATAGTTAGATCCCTGAGGTTTGCTGGCTGGTAAATTCTGGTTTGATGAGAGATACTGCCTCAAAGCTAAGGGTTATTCCCTAGCAATAAAGGAAGATGCCTAACTTTGCTCTGTAGCCTTCACAGTACACACAACAACCATTGTACTACATCACACACACACGCATGCACAGCACCACACACACACACACAGAGAGAGAGAGAGAGAGAGAGAGAGAGAGAGAGAGAGAGAGGGCCTCACCTTCAAAGCTCCACAAAAACTGACTATTTTCTTAGGCTGGTCTTGGACTGTTAAAAGAATTCACAGAAATATAGCTAAATGGGCTAAGGATATACCTCAGCAGGTACAGTGCTTGCCTGTTGTGCACAAAACCTGGGTTTGATCTGCAGCACAGCAAGGTAGGATTGGTAGCACAAACATGTCTATCCTAACATTCAGGAAAGAGAGGCAGGAACATCAGGAGTTCAAAGCCAGCCTCTACTACAGACAATTTCAAGCCATGAGATTGTCTCATAATTATAGAAAATACATAAAAGGAGTAACACTGTGTGGAAACTGGAGCACAGCAAGTGTTATCTGAGTAGATGCTTCTATCTCCCCAGTCAACTAAGGGAACAACCACAAAAGTACTGACCAAGCCCATTGACAGGTGGGGAGACAGAGGAAAGTGTAAGGAAAAGACATGGAGAAAAACAATGAGAAGTTGGTTGTTTCTAAGAAATAAAAAACTCACTAAAAGACACTGATGAACCAAGCAAAGCAAAGCTGTTTTTTCCTAGTAGTACAGACTCAGTGGCTGCCAGACTTTTCCACTTTCCTGTCTGGGTCTATATAGATGTGTAAATTTTCTGTGAAGGGCCCCAGACCTAACAGGTTCAAGGTGAGGGGCAGTGCCAATCTTACCAACCCATGTTCTTGAGCAGGATAGGATCCATTCTCCCTGGACTTACTCTGAAGGCCAACACCGGGGATAATAAGGGTTGGGGGTGAGGGGGAGAAGAAGAAAGAAGAACAGTCTAAGAATGGTCCAATTTCACCAGCTTCAGACCTAGGGACCCCCAAACTGGGCTGCATACCCACTATTGCCTCAGATGTAACCTACTGTTGGCACTGTGGAACGCAAACGCATATGGAAGAAACCCCTGAAACTCAATGCCGTTCTCAGGTACAAGAAGCAAGTCATTCTAAAGCTGCAAAATGTCCAGATAATTATCTTAAAAGAGGTGTCCATTAATAACTAAAATGGATGCACTTCTGCTAAGCAAACATAATTGCTATAGTTTAGCCATTTTTACTATACTTAAAAAATAAGTAGCCGGGTGGTGGTGGCACACGCCTTTAATCCCAGCACTTGGGAGGCAGAGGCAGGCGAATTTCTGAGTTCGAGGCCAGCCTGGTCTACAGAGTGAGTTCCAGGACAGCCAGGACAGCACAGAGAAACCCTGTCTCGAAAAACAAAACAAAACAAAAAGTAAATAAAAACCAAGCCAAATGTCAGAGAGAGAAAGAGAAAGATGAATGCTGGTACAAGAATTGGTTTTCAGCCTCTCCATGGTTGTCAACCCTACTTCCTCCCATCTTGGGACCACTATTTGGGTTATTTTTGCTTATTTCTGATGGTCTCTGGACCTCAAATAGGCTGACTAACTCTGTGAAACAACAGATAAATAATTTGTTAGCAAAACCTATTCAGATACATTATCATAAGTTAGCTTTGGACGACCACAAGACTCAAGATGAGGTTGTTACTTTATACAGGGTGTTTCCAAAACCCATCTCCACCCAACCTAAAAGAGGGGACTTCTGCCCCTAGACCAAGCAGAGAGGGGCCACCCAGAACCCCCTCTGACTGGCGATCTGAATTCTTGCTTAGGCTTCGAGGCTAAGCACGCAAGGGAATATAAATAAAAATTAAAAATATCTATCTGGGTTCCCTGAGGGACAAGCCTGACTGCATAGGGGTTAATGTCAAAAGTATCCCCTCTCCAGGAAAAAGACATCGGGACGGGTATGACCCTCATGCCTCACTGGACAACGACAGGGAGACTGGAGCCATTACAAGGTCCCCTTCAATTACTGGAGGTCAGGCCTCTATCCCCGCCTTTGCAAGATTAGAATCGCCACAGCCCTTCTATACTTAGAGAAGGGAGGAGATGTCAGGGGCAGCCTTGCTTACACACTGAAGGCCTAAAATCAGCCATAGGCCTAAAATCAGCAATAGGCCTGTCATACATGTATACTAACACCAAGTCTTGGGTCTCTGTGGAAAAACATTGAAACAGATGGCTATCAGCTATTGTAAACAGGTAGCTTTCATGGAAATTCACCAGCCTGAGTAGTCATAGACCTTGTAAATAGGTTGCTTGGCAGATAATACCAACTTAGATAAGGACAAGTGAATCTTAGGCAGAGTCATAGTGACCTGTCCCCAAACCTTCACCCAGCCAATACCCTGTTCTGAAAGATATCTGTATTCCCCCTGAACACCCACGCTCCAGTGTCATTCCCTTCCCCACATCCTGCCTTTCTGTGTTTATAACCCCTGTGTGAATGAATTAAAGAAATTTAAAAAAAAAGCCAAATAAAAATCTCTATAACTAAATTAGCGCTGTCATCCCTGTGTCAACCATGGAAAACAGTGAAGGGCAACTGTCTCCTGCAGATGTGGGAAGTGTGGCTGGACTTTGGGGAGCATGGATGCTCCCCTGAGAAGATTCAGCTCTGCCTGTGACATTCTGTCCATGAAGAGTGACTGGGAACCATCAACCAGATCCATTTACCCTGAGTCCCTGTGAACTTCCTTGAGCTTGATCTGTGGTGTTGAACCAACCAGAGCACTACTTTCTCTCTGCTCTGTATGACCCCCATGTCCAATGCCTTCTTGTACCTGGCTCCTACCCAGGGGTCACAAGTCTGCTTGGAGATCCCCAGTTGGACAATCCATCCAGAAGCCACAAGCAGACAGGGTTTTAGGTGCCAAATTTTAACCAACAGACTGTTTTCAAAAGATTTGGGTTGAGACTGGTGGCATAGGCTTGTAACCTCAGCTACCCTAGAGACCAAGACAGGAAAGTCGCAAGTTCAAAGTCCACCTGGGCAACTTAATGAGACTTTGTCTCAAAATTTAAAAAAAAAAAAAAAGACAAAAACAGAGAGGGGCTGGGGATGAGGAAGGGAAGAACTAGCAGACAGATCCAAGAGAATTGGCTAAAGCAGTAGTTCTCAATCTTTCTAATGCTGTAACTCTTTAATACAGCTAACATGTTGTGCTGACCTCCATCCATAAAATTATTTCATTGCTACTTCATAACTGTAATTTTGCTACTGTTATAAGATATCCAATATTTAGAATATCTGATAGGTGACCCTGTGAAAGGGCCAGGACTCGCAGGTTGTGCACTTCTAGGTTAAAAACTCAAGAGGCAGCTAGCCTGGAATACGGCTCACAATGGCAGAAACAAAAGAAGAGAACCCCATGTTTGCACATACACATTTATAGAGTAACTTTTTTAAAGAAAGGACTGAGGTGGCTGCTGTGGTGGCACGTGCTTGTAACCTCAGCATGAAAGCAGAAGTAGTAAGATACTGGAAGTTCATGGCCTATCAGGACAGTCAGGAATACATAGTGAGACATTATCTCAAAGGGGAGTTGGGAACTGCAGTGTAGGTTGTCAACCAATGACAGAACACTAGTGTGACGTGTGCAGGGCCTCATGCATCAGGTACTGCTGATGTATAGGTTCCAGCAAGTTTACTAATATTTGTTTCCCATTTGAAGTAATCAAACCCCAGCTAGCATCTCAACTTAGCAGTTTTAAAATACTGCTCTTGCAGAGAACGCAGGTTCCTTCCTGGCACCACATAGCAGCTCACACACAACCACCTACAGCACCTTCCCCAGGACCTTCCCCAGGGGAGCTGATGCCTTCTTCTAGACTCCTTGGGCATCAAGAACAAACACAGTACATATACATATATGCAGGCAAACCATGCGCGCGCATGCATGCATGCACATACACACACACAAATAATAATAATAATTAATAATAATAATAAACTCCTTAACCTTCCCCTGCAGGCAGCCAGTGCTGCCAAGTGTAATACTTCAACACAGAGCAACTCCGTTAGGAATTAACATTTGCCCTCTGCCTCCTCAGTGTCCCTGTACTCACTACTTTCTCCTTAAAGTCACAGGGATCCACAGAACCCACAAACGTGCACACAGGACTAAATGCAAAGCCGCTGCATCATCCCAGACTGGGGCAAAGCCACTGCGGCCTGTCTTCCAGGACATTATCTCTGAGGAGCTAATTTATCTGAGATCTGAAACTGTACCAAATTTCCAAGGCCTGTGGAAAACATTTCCCTTGAGCAAGAAACTAATTTATTTGCCAGGAGAAGTAAGTGGCTGTCTTTGCCTTCCTGGCCCTCCCATAGACAACAGGAAACAACATTAAGGGAACCTGGAGATAGACCCCAGACAGAGGCTTCGCTTGTGTAAGTCTAAAATCAGACAAGGGTAACAGAACATAAATTCTGCAACCTGTGGTAATGGGCCCAGGGTCTTTTTAAGCTAGGAAGGAACACCTATTTAAATTAATTCCCTATTGAAAAATAATAAACTGGGCTTGGTACTGCACACCTGCAATCCCAGCACTTGGCGGTAGAAGCACAAGGATTAAAAGTTTAGAGGCCAGCTTGGGCTACACAGCAAATCCAAGCCCAGTCTGAAGATTGTAGACCTTGTCTTTAAAAAAAAAAAAAAAAAAAAAAAGATTGTGCCATGGTGAACCTGTACAATTGGAAGTGAGGGACTTCTGCTCTGTTGGGTCGCAGATAAGACAGCATCATTTTAAAGGCCCACATGAGCACTACTAACTGTGCTATAAAACACTGCAAAAAGCCCTGACCCTTTCCTCTGCCTCTTGACATTGATTCCATGGTTCCTAGAATTCCTTCCACCTTCTAAAGGAAGACTAGCAATGATACAGCATTTTAGGATTGAAGAGGGTTTTATGAGACGCCCCCCACCTCCCAAAAGTGATTAACTTGAACTTCCATCATCCAGAAGGCACACAAAGTAGTGAGACCTATACAAGGAATGGGACTGGACCAGTGCCCGGGACCACTCCAAGCAGCCCTGATCTATAAAGCAGTTGGTCCAAGGTGGGCTGAACTTCACGCATACTCTGCTCGTCTCCACCACACCCCTGGGCTGGGGTGAGGAGAGCCCCACACACCTCCTTTTTGGTAGTGGTTTGGTTCGGTTTTGTGGGTGGTTGGTTGGTTGGTTGGTTGGTTGGTTGTTCTTTTGGTTTTTCCCTTGTGCAGCTCTGGCTGTCCTGGAATTCTATAGAGCAGTCTGGCCTTGCAGAGATCTGCCTGTTCCTTGCCCCCACCCCCACCTCCCGGAGTGCTGGGATCAAAGGCATGCACATCCAAGGTGTGGGGGCTCCTGCCAACCCTCTTCAAATTCAAGTTCCTACCATGTGACAGGCACTGTAGTGGGACCGGTGCATGGATTACCTCACAGCAACCCCATGAATTCTATGCTGCTTGTTTTGAAGATTATGGAAAATGACAGTTAGTTTTATAATCTATCACAGAACTGGTGGTCTCTGGCTGAGCAGAGAAAGACTTGAAGCCTGGTGGTCTGGTTTTATACCTAGCATTCTTAGCCAATAATCTAGCCTCTGGGGCAGCTGTCTTCCTGTGAATTTCCCAGATACACACCAACCCTGAGCACCTACCAGCACTGTCTATAGTTTTCTGCCATAAAATTTCATCTATCACACCAAGAATATCTGTAAAAAAAAATTGAGAAAAAAAGTTCAAAATGCCAGACCTTCAAAGAGCCAAAGTTGAACCCCACCATTTCCAGTTGTACCAACAATCGCCTAACTTGCTAAAATCCACAACAAAGGTTATCTGGTGGGTGTCAGCCCT
The DNA here is from genome assembly GCF_004785775.1 of Grammomys surdaster. Classification (NCBI taxonomy): domain Eukaryota; kingdom Metazoa; phylum Chordata; class Mammalia; order Rodentia; family Muridae; genus Grammomys; species Grammomys surdaster. Next base: position 7,273,118 of record NW_021621098.1, read on the forward strand.
GCAGCCCGGAAGTGCACTTTGCAGAATGGAGGACCAGAAAGGAAAGTGTCCTGATCTAGAGCCCCAGAGTATAGTCATTCATAAATAAGTCCAGAACTGGCTAGGAAGTTTTCAAGCAGTGATCTGAAACAATGTCACTCCATAAAGGTCATATACATTTATAAAAAGTACTTTCAACTGGGACTCCATCTGCCAATTTTAAATAATCCAAGGTGCACAATAGTGCCAAAAAACCAAAATTCTTTTAAATAAAGGTCTCATGGCAGCTTGCAAATACCACGTGCACTTGTTTTATGTGACACCTTAGAGTCACACACAGCAATGAAATAAGATGACAGGAAGGAGCTCACTGTACAGAACACAAAACAATACCCTTTTTATTTTTTTAAAACTCTGGTGAAATACGTTTCCATACAATATCCCATTAAAAAAAATAATAATGTAAACCAACCTGTGGGTTAGTCACGCAGTACAGACTTCAAGAGTGTTTACAGATGCTTAGAGTATTTACAGATGCTATTCTTTAGGTAGTAAAGGTTTGTTGCAATTTCCAGCACTTTTTCCTCAGTAAAAGAAAGGGGGCTGTGTTGGTGTTCTTATATAAAAATTCATAAATGGAAAAAAGGCAGTTTCCTGAGAGAAGATTTGTTCTTGAAATCTTTTTTCTTTTAAACAATTGGAAATACAGAAGTGGACGTGGGTGTAAGAAGCATATGTCTAAAGTTAACATTTTTTTAAATTATTTTAAGTACCATTAAGTTAAAATGTTTTACATTCATTATAAAATGCTGTTAAATCTTATGCAAATGATTTAACACTGATTGCTGCAACGCAAATTGCACTTAAAAAAATTATTGTGTACATGGAAGAAAAATATCTTGTTTGCTACCCTGTTTACAAATTCCAAGTGACCTCAAATCAGCCACGTTACAATGAACGTTGAGATAAGTCAGTCAGCGTCTGTCATAATGCAATCTTGCAAACTAATATTCTTATCGAGACCCCAGGAATGCACTCAGCCTCCAGGACAGACCAAATGGCTTCCAATGCTCCTCTCCACAAACACTTGTGAAATGTGCATGTAGGTCTGGGATGAAAGGATTCTGGGATAACCAAGGTTGATCACAAGAAGCACGTGATTTGGAGCAATAACATAAACATTTTTTTTAACCTCTCAATCTTCCTTAGCAGGCAAGGCCCCAGTCATTGTCACAGTTTCTCCCACTGGTGTGAGGCAGAGCCAGAGGCAGGCTGGCTAGAAGCAGCCCAGGCTGGCGGAAGCAGGCCACATGCTCACTGTGTTGGCCCTTCCTGCAAAAGCCCATCTCTTCTTACTTCAGTAAGCTTTTTGGGAAATATATCTCTTTCAAAACAAAGGCACAGAAATCACGCATCGAAGGAATGTTATGTCTGCATTTTTGCTGCCACCTGGACTGCTGGACAAAATCAGACACAAGTGGTAGGAGGCCTTCAGAGCCCTCTCGCTGCTTGGCAGCACCTGCTCAGGCCAGGGCCAGAGCACACCAAGAATCCTGTCGTACTGAGGATGTGACTTCGGCAGGGGAGGACAGACTGACACCTATGTAGAGGCCATCTTGACCTGAATACTTGAGGTCGCTGTTTTCAGGGTTGGCACTTTCACCCACTGCAGACATCACTGATGCACCCACCTGGTAGAAGAGAATAGAGAAGGAGAGATGGTGATACATCATGTTAGCTGCCTCAACACCAGGGAGCAAATGACATAGTCAGCAAAACTAAGGCCACTCAGGAGGAAGAAATAGATTAAGGGGCTCGCACTGTACTGGCCACTGTTAGCCAGTGCCATCAGCCTGGTCCTGGCGACATTCTTAGAACAGTGCTATTAGTTTCGCAACCCGGTGACCACCCAGTACAAACAAACCATGCTGGCAAGGTACAAACTGCAAATGCCGTAGGACCAAACCCAAACAACCAGAATCTGCTTAGAATTTAAGGGACCAGCCAGACTTGCAAGGCCTCCTCAAACCTTCAGCCACAGCTGCTCACTCTCCAGTCAGACCTTTTTCCTCGCAAGACTCAGGCACCCTAAGTTCTCTCCAGCCTCCAAGGATCCAGTCCATACAGGGTATTTGTTTGAAACAGGTTATGATTGCATAAAAATTTCACCCTGCTAAATTCCTCAAACAGCCATTTTGATGTTCTGGCCAGCATTTTGAAGGACCCCAGGGCACCAGATACAGCTATGTTGAATGGGGTATGTGGGACTCAGTGTGCCCTGAAAGCAGTGCAGTCCCATGGACTCCTCTCCTCAAGCAGGGCCTGCATTTTTTCTCTAGCCCTCATGCTCCTGCAGGAAGCTGGAAGGCAGTGCCCTAGGAGAAGCCAACTGGCTTCTCTAGTCATGTGACTTACTTCCTCCCCACACAAATTTTCCAACAAAACAGACCAAACCCAACTATCCCCTGGTCCCCATCTTTCTCTTTCCCAACAAAAAAATCAGGTTGACCAAAACCCAGGAAGAAGTTGGCCTGGTAGCAAAGGTCTGAGTACTCAGAAGCTGTGGCAGGAGGATGAGAGTCCAAGACCTAGAAGCAGACATGGGAGTGAATTCCTGTAACCCAGCTTAGGAGACGGAGGAAGGAAGATGACTGTGTATCCAGGGCAAGCCTGAGCAACACAGTATTTCCTAAGCTAGCCCAGATCATAAAGTAAGATCATGGAGAGAATGGGGAGACAGACACAGAGATGCAGTTCATGCAAGACCAACCTTAGCAACACACGAACTCAAAAGTCAATATGGAAAAGAAAAGGATGGAAGAGAAAGAAGAAAGGAAGGCAGGAAGGCAAGAAGGCAGGAAGGTAGGAAGACAGGAAGGCAGGAAGGCAGGAAGGCAGGAAGGCAGGAAGGCAGGAAG
>NW_021621098.1:7276024-7351875 GCF_004785775.1 Grammomys surdaster
GAAGGCAGGAAGGCAGGAAGGCAGGAAGGCAGGAAGGCAGGAAGGCAAGAAGACAAGAAGGCAGGAAGGCAAGGCAAGAAGGCAAGAAGGCAGGAAGGCAAGAAGGCAAGAAGGCAAGAAGGCAAGAAGGCAAGAAGGCAAGAAGGCAAGAAGGCAGGAAGGCAAGAAGGCAGGAAGGTAGGAAGACAGGAAAGAAGGAAAGAAGGAAATCCCTAAACTCAGATTTTAATGTAAACATTACAAGCATAAAGACACAAACTGACAGCATCAGGAGAAATGGTGGGGGGTGGGGGGAGCTAACATCACAAAGCGGTTGAGATATCGAGCTCTGTTTTGTGTTTGTTTCGGTTTCTTTCTGTTTTGTTATGTTGTCGTTTGAGACAGGGTTTCTCTGTGTAGCTATGGGTGTCCTAGAACTCTGTAGACCAGGCTGGCCTTGAACTCAGATATCCACTTGCCTCTCCCTCCAAGTGCTGGGATTGAAGGTGTGAGCCACCATGCCCAACTCCAGATGTTTAAAATTGCATACAGATTAGTGTGAAGTTACTGAAATGACTTCAGCAATGCTGCCAAGCTGGCTGCTAGAGAGCGTGACACTCGGAGTTCTGATGTTGATTTTAGATCTTGATTCCAGAAACTCCATTTCAAGCTCCCAAGTCTGAGCGACACACAAACAGTAGCTTCTGTAGAGTGAGTTCTGTCATGCCCAACTTCTCACCAACCCACTTATTTCAGAAACAACCAATCTACTGGTCTCTGGCTGTGTCTGATTTCTCTGAAAGAAGGTATTACTTCTGACAAATTCGGAGAGTGCTGGGATTGCCCAGAGAGCTAGCCCAGTGCAACAAGGTACTCCACCAGGGTCATTAACAAAGCCCCTGCTGGCGTTTGTTGGGAGCTCCAAGAGGGAAGGCTAGCCAAGCAAGCAGCTTAGCTCACTGTCCAGCTCACAGCTTAAAATGAGTGGTAGGGTGGAAGTCTCAGAGGCCAAAGGCTTCTGGGTTAGATTCTAAATCAGCCTGCTTGGTGGAGATGGGTTGAATTCCAAAGTTCTGGGCAGGTCACCTCGGGTGTACTCCAGTCTGCACACAGGTTACCTGGCTTAGGCTCGACTCAGCATGTCTGTAATCATGTTCTAATGGTGCCTTGTTGGCGCGCATTCTAAAGGGGCAGCCACATGACAGCTCGTCACTGTGACTCCGATTCCAGTGGATCTGACACCCTCCAACACACGAAGGCAAACACCAATGTACATAAAATAAAAATAAATAAGTGAAAAGATCTCTTAAAAAAAAAATAAAGCCAAGTGTTGACAGTGGCATACACCTTTAATCCCAGCGCTTGGGAAACAGAGGAAGGCAGATCTCTGAGTTCAAAGCCATCCTGGTCTACAGAGAGTTCCAGGACAGTCAGAGCTCAGAGAAACCCTGACTGAAAATAAAATAAAATAAAATAAAATAAAATAAAATAAAATAAAATAAAATAAAATAAAATAAAATAAAATGCTATCTAAATGCACCTGTGCTGGAAATCATTGTTGTTAACTATCATGTTTGTATATAAAGTCTGTACAGTAAGTGCTAGTCGATAGTAAAGATTATACACATAGAAATACTGTTGTTAACATTAAAATGTTCTCTCCCTGCTTGTTCTCTCCCCAGTTCTATCCCTCAGCTCAGGTCAGCAATTACTGTCCAGGAACAAAGCAGTGTTGAGTGAAAGCCAAGATTCAGGCTATGCATTTGTTCATTTGTCTGTTCATTTGAGACACGGTTGGCCTGTAATTTACTATTTAGATCATGCTGGCCTCAAACTTATAGAGATCTGCCTGCCTCTGTCTCCCAGAGGCTATGTATTTTAATTTTAGTGACAGCTCTTCATAAAGAGAAATATAAGACATTCAACAACCATTTGAAATGACCTTTGGCTCCTGTCTGTTTTGAAATTTTTTTAAAAGAAAATCTTTGAGCTATGCACAACACTCAGGAGGCAGAGGCTGGAGCAGTGAGTACCATGAGTTGGAAGCCAGCTTGGGAGAGAGAGAAAAAGAGAGAGAGAGAGAGAGAGAGAGAGAGAGAGAGAGAGAGAGAGACAGAGAGAGAGACAGAGAGAGAGACAGAGAGAGAGAGAGAGAATAGAGGATAAGACTGGGGCGTGTGTGTGCCACAGCATGTATGTGGCAGACAACAACTTCACGGAATCAGTCTTTCTCTCCCTCTCTCCAATTCTATATGCCTTCTAGGATTGAACTCAGAATGCTAGGCTTGTGATACAAATACCTTTTGCCACTGAGCTACCTCAGCGGTCCTAAGAACATGGTATCTAAACATGAAACACAACACAGGAAGTCCGGAGCCTGCAGATGTCCCCAGTGGGATACACTCAAGTTAACACTAAGACTCTGGGTTTTCTTTCTCATCACAGAAAGAAAAATAACATTTAAAATCTTTACAACACTACAAAAGTCTGGTGTCAAGTAAACATGCTGGTCCTTTGTCTGTGGCCCATGAGGCTATACTTTGGTTTTGACAAAAGGCAATTAAAAGTGTCCAAGGCCACTGAGAAGCTTATGACCTGGTGAACTCGGTAATTCTACTTCAGGAAATGTATTATAAGAAAATAATCCAAAAGAAAGGAAAGGTGGAACAAAGGAAGCCATCCATTACTGGACTACTTAAAATAGTTGAAACCATGGGAACAATCCAATATGGAATGGTCTAGAAACCTGGGTCATCTACTCCATGAACTATTATGCAATTATTAAAAATAATAAGATCATGTAGCAAGATGGGAAAAATCCTCTCCTACAGTGGTAAGTAAAAACCACGAGGTCATGGATTCCATGTCCTGTGTGTAAGAGTGTTGGGGACAAGAGTGGTGACATCTGAGAGCATTGGGCCTCCTTGCCAGTTATCCCTCTCTCTGAGTATTTTCCTTTGAACACTCTAATAGAACAGGGAACAATCGAGGCTACTGGCTTCACAAATCAGAGGCCTATGTTAAAGGCTCAGGTGATTGAATGGGACCGTAAGGTTGATGAAATGAGGGTGTGAAAGGGAGGGAAGGCACTAACAAGGGAGAGGCCAGAGGGCCCCAGTATCCCTGAGAACATCTCTGTGCTGCCCAGTGTAAACCCAAGGCTTGACACCCAAGCCTGGGAGAAACACATAACTCTGCTCTAGTTACAGGGCGCTATGTTCTGCGTGGAGTGACTCTAACAGCTGTTTTTAATTGCAGAGTCACTAACTATCCTAAGAAACCTAGCTCATCACTGGTTTTCATCTTAAAATCCCTTCCCCTCATAGGTTTTATTCATGTATCATCTGAGGAGAAAAAAATCAGAAAGCATTCATAATCATGAAACCAGTGTGTACACACGTTCACCAAGCATGAGACATTCTGGAAACGGAGGCAGAAGGATGGGGACTTTGAGAACCGCATGGACTGTATAGAAGACCCAGTCTTCCCCCTCCACCCGCCCCTCTCTCTCTCTCTCTTGTACACTTCTCTCTCTCTCTCTCTCTCTCTCTCTCTCTCTCTCTCAATCCCTCTCCCTCTCCCTCTCCCTCTCCCTCTCCCTCTCCCTCTCCCTCTCCCTCCCTGTCTCTCTCTCTCTCACACACACACACACCTATATCTCTGCGTCTCTCTCTCATACACACATACCTCTCACTCTCTCTCTCTCTCTCTCTCTCTCTCTCTCTCTCTCATACACACACATACCTCTCTCTCTCTCCCTCCACCCCCGAATGTGTGCACGCATGAATGCGTGCGCTCTCTCGCTCGCTCTCTCTCTATCTATCTATCTATCTATCTATCTATCTATCTATCTATCTCTCAGGCGTAGTATCTCATCCCTCTAATCTCAGTCCAGGAAGCTAAAGCAGAAATTAGCCTGGGCTTGTCTTAAAGGATTTTTAAAAAGGGGTCTTGGGGTGGAGAGAAAGAAAAAGAAAAAAGAACTGAACACAGTAGTGAAGATCTGTAACCCCAACACTGCAGTAGCAGGAGGATGGGAGTTCAAGGCCATTCTCCTCACCTGCATACAGGGTTGGAGGCCAGCCTGGACCATGATGAGACACTATCTCACACAAATAAAACCCCAAAATCCAAAACAAAACCAAAAAGCAACAACAAAAATAAAAATAATCTGGTAAGAACTTTAGTTGTGGTGCATGCCTTTAATCCCAGCTTTTTAAAGGGACGAGTGGATCTCTGATTTAGAGACACTGGCCTGATCTATTTCCTTAGTTACAGGCCAGCCAGAGCTACATAGTGAGACCCTACGTCAAAACAAACACATCAAGGAATTTCTATGAGTTAACATTTTCCCACATCTAATTAACTCCTTCAAAGGACTTTATCAAATGGTGGGCCTCTCAATATACCCAAAGGCTCTTCTAGAACTGAAACAAATGTTCCTGGGGGAAAGCAGAGAAGGGCACTTAGGGATACACAGAGCCTAACCGTCCTCCTCCCTTCCCCAGGCAGACAGGCAGTTCAAACCCGGCAGAAATCCCCTCTCTCTCTCAGATCAAAGTGCACTGAGGGTGGAGTAGAAATCTGTTCTGTGTTTCCAGTCACAGCTTATCTGCCCTCCACCCTCCCACGGACAACTGAAAATGGAGGCACTTCCTGCTGAAAGAATGTGTTATCAGCACCAGACTCTGCCTGGGCTTAGCATAGCATGCACGACAGGGTAGGTGGGAGACAGCAGCACAGCCAGGAGGGAAAATGCCCCTGGAAAGGAAGAAGCCCGGGCTGCAACAGAAGAGAACGTGGGGAAGCCCGTTTGCCTCTGAGGCACACACAGGCCATCTCACATCACCCAGCTGCTTCTCTTGAGAATAAGCCATCTCTGTCTCTGAATGTCACTGGTAAAGTTATTAAAGGATTCAGATTTGATACATTTGAGCAGTCAAATGCTCAGAACAGTGTCTAGCACCGGCTGGCTCCCAGCAGTAATCTCCTCTCTCCTGCTGTGGCCTTCACATCTCCCAGAAATGGAGAACTGGAGAAAACCTCCATAGGACAGAATGTCCAAACACACCAGAGAGAAGAGACACAAAGACAGCTTTCCAAACCCAGGGATAAGGGAGAAAACTCCTGAAATTTTTCTTCTTTTGGATTCTATTCACACTTACCACACACACACACACAATCCCACTATTCTAATTTTAAAAAGGACAGAATGCTGCATGTTGGCACATGCCTTTGGGGAGGCAGACGCAGGAGGATCTGTGAGTTCCCAGGCCAATTTGATCTAATAGTGAGATCCTATATCAAAAAGAAAAACAAATAAAACAGAGCAAAAAGACAAATAAACAAAGTTTTCTAGCTTATGAAATTATGTGTGCATATGTAGAAGCATACACATTTGAAATGGTGCTGTGCTATGAGCCTAGGATAGCCTGGATTTCATTCACCATCCTGCCTCCCACTTCACAGGGGCTGGTATCACAGATACATGCTACCATATATAGCATAAATTTTAATTTTGTAAGAAAACCCAATTGAAGCTATTGAGGAGATAGCTCTGTTGGTAGAGGACTTGCCAAGCTGCGTGAAACCCTGGGTTCAATTCCAGGCATGGCAGTGCTGTTATAATGACGAGGGAGCTTAGAAGCATCAGTCCAATGCCACCTCAGCTACACACCAAAACAGAAGCCAGCATGGGTGGGCTACAGGGGGTCTTGTATCAAAGAAACAGCACAGAACTCTGCTAGAGTGTCTGCATTTCTTCTACAGTTCTTCTCTGCAGGAAGGAAATGCTCTCTGTGCCCAGGCAAGTTACAGGGCAAGTGGTCACACTCTAGGGTGGGGCTCTGAGCTTCAAGACCCTGATCTGCCTCCCCATGCATTTGAGTGGGTCTGTGCTCACGAATCCTGTGTGAGGGGAAGCCAGGCATTCCTCAACAAAGCTGTGCTTTTGTAGCCTCTAAGCTAAACTTTCTCTAGCTCCCTTTGGCAAGAAAGAAAAAAACAAAAATGTATGCATAAATCCCAGTAAAGGGAAAATACTCGCATGGAAACCTGTGTGTCCTCTTGAAAAGGCTTATTTTGATCCAGATGGAGGCAGAATAGGACAAAACTCAGACTCAGTGAGTTTTCAAGGTGACAAGTGGAAGGTACCGAAACACATAGCCCATGTGGACCTGAGACTTGTCCTCACAGCACAGCTCTCCACACAGCGCCAGTGAACTCCTAAAAAGTGGCTTGTCCCCGTAACTGCCTAATGCAGGCTTGGTTTTGATTCCTTCGTGGAATTTCAGTGCTTGCCTAGAAAGCAAATGATTTTCTGGCCACAAACCATCCTGAACAAAGAAGCACGTGGCGTTGCAGCCCTGCTCCCACTCTAGAGGAGAGTGTCAGGTAGGAAAGGCAGACAGCTCAAGACTACGCTGTAGGCAAACATAAACTTCCAGGGTTTATCTGGGAACATGAAGCCAATCTGGAAAAATTCTAAAGAAAAGGTTTGTGAAATTGAAATGGATTATTCTGTTTAGTAGTCAAATGAAGCTGTGTCACCATTTTCATGTGCTTCTCAGGAGATGGGTGAAGATCCTAACCCTGAGCTTCAGTGGGAAAACACAGCCAAGGTCAGAACAGATACTCAGCAGCCACAGCAGCAGGAACCAAGGAAATACAGACTATAAAAGTGCTATGGGGGGAAAGCTTAGAAATATGGCTGTTCCACATAACACGGGGAACCCCTTCACATCGCCCTTTTAGAAAGTAAAGATTTACTTCCACCCTCTTGGGGGTGGGTCGGAGTGCTAGTCAAGCCTCTATTTTAAGGAGCTGCTGTTTTTTTAAGCTTCAAAGCAGTCTGTGGGCATCTCCCATTTACACTCCACAATACTCCTAAGGACCAGATGGGAGGAATTATTCTCCCCTTGTAGGAGGACAAGTCTTAACCAGCTCCCGATAGTCACAGGATGCTCTTGGCTGCCTGAATCTGTTTCCTCCCTGCTGCTAATCTGTAAGCCCCAGAATAAACTTCAGATCACATTCAGGCTCCCCTGCAAACCAAACACTAAATTTAATGACAACATCAAGCATAAAGTTTGATACAATAAAAATGATACAATAAAAAAAGGCTTGTAACACTGGTGAAACTCACCATGCCAATATACCAGACAGGCAGCAGGCCATGGTGCTGATGCATTGAAACACCAGATACAGTCTAGGAATTCTGTTTATCACATGACGTGGGCATGGTGGCAAATTCCTGTTGCCACCCTTAGGAGGTGGAAACAGGAAAATCAGGAATTCCTGGCCAGCCTCAGCTACAAAGCAAATCTGAGGCCAGCCTGGGCTATGAGAGGTTCTGTAGCAAACAGACACACAAATTGAGTACTAGGCTGTCCTAAAGCTGGATATGACAGAGCTGAGTTATGAGACGTTAAGTCTGATGACACCTATCTTTGAAAGTACTAGCATACAGAGAGAATTAGCAGGTAGCCCTAAACAGGAACAAGGCTATCTATCAGACTGAATTTAATTCGGACCCATTAGGTCTTCATTTTGCTGCTAACCCTTTTGGCAGACACCCATGAAATACATAATAAATTACTTTAATTCCAGTAAGGGAATTCATTTTCTTCAAAGACTCATTTAGCAATAACATTTCAGATCATCCTAAGCCAGCTTTCTTGTCTGTAGCTTTGTTTTCATGTAACATTATTTCACATTTTGTGGCAATTTTGTATGTTTTTTAGAGGCCAGGATTTTTTTTAAAAAGGTGAAAAAAATCTTTTTGGGGCTGTACAATAGGCAAAAAGGCTCTGAGAATGTGCTCTCTGCCTCGTTCTGGCTCTTAGACCTGTGAAGAGCAATGAGTCACTTATTAAGTAAGCCTCAGTCCGTGATAGCTTAGGTGGGCACATACATTGTGCTGTATTCAAAGCCCTGGGGATTTTCTTACTACCTTACCATAACAGAGAGAGAGAGAGAGGGAGAGGGAGAGGGAGAGGGAGAGGGAGAGGGAGAGGGAGAGGGAGAGAGGAGTGAGTTAGCAAATGAAAGCTTTTCAAAATCCTTATTTAAACATTCTCTGCTAGGGTGACGTTCTGTGAAGGCTAGCTAGTGTTCAGATAGAATTACAAGTTACTAGAAAGGCTGTGAACGAAGAGAGAAGGCAGCTGGTACATAGGGAATGTGAAGATAAAATGCCAACAACATATTTATGTTCATGGTTGGCAGCATGTGGGGTATTAATAACTGAGCTGATTGGCCAACTCCCCCGGGGTGAGGGGCGGGGTGACTTAGGAGCTAGGAGATGTTGGTTCCAGTCCCTGATTCAACACCAGTGTGTTCTGTGACCTTAGGGAGTCACTCAGTGTCCTGGTTTATAAATGAGGCAATGATAAAGCCTAACCCAGTTCTCAGCACCACTGTGAGAGAGTAGCAGTTTTTAAACTCCTTTTTCATTTTTTAGACAAGAGTAATTGGGAATACAAATGCTGCCGCTAGAGAATGGAAAGTGTCTGTTTTATCATTTCATAAAACTGAGGGTTGGTGAGGTGCTTGGTAGGAAAAGGCACCAAGCCTGATGACCTGAGTTTAATCCTTGAGATCTGAGTGGTGAGAAGAGAGAGAGAATGGACCCCACAAGATGTTTCTCAGACCTCCATACACAAGCCATGGTCATATGTACACACTTATGGACACTCTCATAAAAATCGGAAATAGTACTTATTATAGGTAGCAACTTACTGGTTAATAACACTATTAAGTTTAATCTTACAAATAACATGATAATTTCTACCTAATAGCTTTCTGTCATACACTCAGTACCATAATACATTTTATTTTCTATATCGATTTAATTTAGATTAAGAGGATGTGTTCATTAGTAAAGCCCATGTGCTGGAGACATGGCTCACCTAAGAGTCTTGGGCCACATCATTAGGATCAAGGATACAATCCCAGAAACCACATATAAAGCTCCCTAACACCTGCAACTCTAGGCCCAGGACCTCCACAGATGCCTATGCTGGTACCTGCACAGCTGTGTATACACACAAGCAGATACACCTGTACATGTAATAAAACTTTTAAATAGGGCTAGAGATGGCTCAATGGTTAAAAGCACATACTGACTGTTCTTAAAGAACCAAGCTTGGTTCCCAGATCTAGATTAACCTGCTCAAAAATGTTTGACTTCTGGTCCAAAGGAAATAATGCTGTCTTCCGGCTTCCATGGATACCTGAACTCACATGCATACACCCACAAACACCTGGCACAAACATACACACATACACCTAAGGCCAAGCACATATTCTTAATTTCAGGGGAGGCAGAGGCAGACAGATCTCTGGGAGTTTGGGACCATAATGGTCTGCATAGCAAGTTTCCAGCCATCCAGAGCTACCTAGGCTGTACACAGGGACACACATGGTCACTGTTTTCCCACCTATTTTAGTGGTAAGATATTTGTTTCCTAAATTACTCACTAAGACCAGTCAAATGTAATAAAACATTATTTCTTTTGTTTAAAGAAATCAGTGTTGTATGCTGTAGTAGTAACACTGAGTGCCCAAGCCAGACCTGGCCCCAAATCAGAGCCTTGACCATTAAACTTGGAACATGATCCTAGACCTCTTCCTCACCTCTGTGTCCCACTCAGATGGATGAGTAAAAGAACCTAGCACATTAAAGATTCTTGGTGGAAATAAACCCTTGCCCCTGTGCCCACTAACTTACAATTGAGAAAGTAGGTGATGAAAGGCTGGGCTGCAGACAGACAGCTTAGAAATAAAGAGCATCTGTTGCATGTTTCATTCCCACACATGTGGTGGTTCACAAGCATCCAGTTCTGGGGATTGGATGCCCTCTGGGGACCAGGCATATGTGTGGTAAACAGACATACATGTAGACAAAACACTCATATACATAAAAAGCAAAAAACAACAAATTACTTCCCAATAGAAGCAGCAGGGCTCCAAGCTGGGGAAAGTGGTTCAAGCCTGAAATCCCAGTACTAAGGAGACTAAGGTAGGAAAATTCCTGTGACTTCCAGACCAGCACAAACACACATGTACACATACACACATACATACACACATACATACACACATATATTCACATACATGCAAGCAAAGCTCTCATACACATAAGATAAAACAATTCTTTTTTTAAATTAAGGACTAGATTAATATAAGGATTTAGTTTTCAGGTGCTCTGTGAGGTGCATGCAGAATACTCAAATGGTGACAATGGTGTGCTGTTTCCCAGCTACAGGGGTGGGAGTGGGGCACTGAAACAGAAGAATCACCTGCACCCAGGCATTCAAGACCAGCTTGACCATCATAGGAAAACTCCACTATAGATATGAGTACCTCTTGCTTTTCCATAATCTAGTTTGGTTTCAGCTTCTAGCACCCACAGTTGGCTCAGAATCACCTGTAGCTCTGGAGGATCTGAGGCCCTTTTCAGTCATGACACACATATGTATGTGTAATATGCTCACAATATTTACGTATATATACATAAATAAAACATTTTTTTAAAGCCATAGCAGGCCTGGCCTTGTAGCGCAAATTGTAAGTACTTGCTGAGCATCCTCCAGGCCCTGAGTATGGTCTCCAACACCATGGGGGACAAGAAGGTGGGAGAAGTGGTAACTTTATACCCTAGGGCCAGAAAAAGCAATCCACAGCTTGTGAAGGCTGAGTCTGTCACCAATGTGCCTTCCAGTTCCTATGCAGGGACTATTGTCTGTGTCTAGCAATAACATCTTGGCAAACCCAAACTGATTCTAACACAGTAGTGAAAAATCTTCTAATAAAAATTTTCACACTGATAACCCAAGCACTCGGGAGGCAGGCAGATCTCTAATTTTGAGGCCAGCCTGGTCTACAGAGTGAGCTCCAGGACAGCCAGGGCTACACAGAGAAACCATGTCACGGAAAAAAAAAAAAGCAAAACAAAACAAACAAACAAACAAACAAAAGAACTTGGGTGAGAGGTAAAGCATGAGCTAAGAAACAGAAGTAATGCTTTCTAACCTCACCACAGATTGCAAAAAAATTCTTGCACCTGGGGGCCAAAAAAAAGCAGGAGGATCAGAAGTTCAAGGCCAGTCTCAGATATGTTTGAGTCCAGCCTGAACTACAAAAGACCATGTCATAAAAAATGCAAGCAACAGCCCAGATTGGAGAGATGGTCCAGCAGTTAGGACCACTTGTCCTTGCAGAGAACTGGGGGTTTAATTTCTCTCACATGGTGGCTCACAACCATCTATGATTGACTGCAGTTCAGGGGCATCCAACACCTCATTTCTGCAGACACCAGGCAAATATATACATGCAGGCAAAATACTCATGCACAAAAAATAAACAAATCTTTTTTTAAATATTTATGTAAAGAACTTCAAAATGTTAACCTACCCAGGTATCTACACTTTCTTCTGCAGGTTTCACAAAGCTTATTTTGGTCTATCCTAAAAAGTATCTGTCCCTAAGCACTGCTGTTGAGGACAAGCACTTAAGGGTGTATGTTAACTCAGATCACCACAACACTCAGGGGTACCTACAGTAGGGAAGGCAGACCAGTGTCTACAGTGTCCTAGAAGTGCCAGAGAGACAAAAACAACACTACTAAAATTATGAAACAGATCCAAGCTAGGTTCAGACCTAGACAGTATCGAATATGGGATTCATGCTCTTCTGCTTCTTCATGTGTTACCAACAAGAAACACAAGTAAGGAAACCTGTTTCCCAACACAGCAGAACTCCTGTTTCTATTTAGAGATACAGCAGGGCAGCCCCTCACCTTCAAGCCGGAGGCTGAGAAACAACCGTGTAAGGGTGTGAGTTCGGGCACATCGTGATCCAGGAGATTTCAGGAGAGAAGGAAAACATGCCTGTGGAACAGGCAAGCAGGAGCATGCTGGCATTGTTTATTTCAATTATCAAAAACACTCCCAATCAAAAATATGGCAATTGTTGGAGTCCAACAGACAGATAGAAAACACACCTGTCATGGAAGCCAGGGTTAGCTAAAGTTCATTATTTACAAATGAACATAGTTTGGGCTCTCCTTACTGCTGACTTGACATGGCTTTGAAATATTTTTTAAAACTTGGAGCTTCTTTTTTTTTTTAAATCCCTGCATTCTAGCCACACCAAATTTAAACACTCACCCTTTCGTACCATGGATTGCTACTCCTCTTTCCTGGATACTTCTATCTACATTTTGTTTTTAATTCTTAATTACTTTATTGATTGGGAGTTTTCTCTTACTTCTACCACCCATGCCCCAGGACTGAATTCAACTTTATCAGAGCAGGCTATGGTCACCTTTACTAAAGAGCCAGTCTCATCTGCTCTCCTTCCCCATTTTTCTCTCCAAAAGCTCTACTCGATTGAGGGAGGGGATACATGAACAAAATACATTATGCAAAAATCTCAAATGACTAATTTTCATTAGAAAAAGAATTACAGGTAACTATTTAGGCAAAGGGGCACAGGCCTGTAATCCCAGCCGAGGAAACCTGGAGCTCAGGTTTGGCTCAAACCGTTGGCTACATAGGCTGAGGTACATGAGACTTAAAAGAAGACTAGAGACGGCTCAATACTGAAGGGCACTGTGTGCTGTTCCCATGGACCCAAGGTTCCCAGAATCCTCACAGTGAGCCACTATATAACCGCACTTCCAGAGGATCCCACCTTCTTCTGCTCCTCCTGACCCCCAGGGCTGCCTTGGGCACCAGGCACACAGGTGCACAGCAGGCAACGTACCCATCCATACCCATAAAGCAAAATATTTTTAAAACTAACTCAATATTACTCAGTTACTTCAGGATTCTTCTGCTCTCCATAGGTCCCTTCCAACTGCAGCCAGAGCTGAGAGCTTCCCCTTGCCCGCTTTGCTGCTTTGCTCATCACGGAGAGAAAGACCATGACACTCCATTGGTGCCTCCATATTATGAGCAGTTCCAGGAGGGAGCCCTTGTTTTCCTCCCCTGTAAAATATACCTCCTACACATCAATGCTTCTCAACACCCAGCAAAGCAGAAGCAGACTAGATATTTGCCAATGCCACAGTGCAGTGTTACAAGTTTAATATTATAGCTTCGTCCGATGTAATCTCAAGTTTTTTAAATAATTACTGATACTATCTTAGGCAGGCAAAATATAGTTCATTGATTCTTTATATTCACATATTAATTCTCTGTACATATCCCAAGCTGGCCTCAACCTGGAGACTCTCCTGCCTCACTTTTTGGAGTTCTAAGATTACAGGTTTGGGCTACTACTCTAAGCAGGTGAGTGTCACAAGTGTGCACACACACACACGTACACACACGCACACACACAGAGTGTTAGCCCTTTAAGTCACAGGGAAAAAGACTACTGACCAGATGTATATTAAGTCTCTAATGACTGAAATTATACACATTTAATATTTTACTCCTTAATAACAATAACAAAAAGTTTACATCTTGGTCAACACCTGGAATTCAAAAAATATTTGGTTGGTTGATGAGGTTTTCTGAGATAGGATTTCTCTGTGTAGCCATGACTGTCCTGGCTGTCTCTGTAGATCAGGCTGGCCTCAAATTCACAGAGATTCATCTGCCTCTGCAAGTGTGTGTGGGCCTATGCCCAGCCCAAAAAAAAAAAAAACAATTTTTTTTTTTAAAGACACAGTCTCAGTCTGTAGCCCCAGCAGACCTGGAACTCTCTATGTAGAATGGCCTTGAACTCATAGATAGTCTGAATGCTGAGATTAAAAGCTAGTACCACCACGTCCAGCAGATTTTAGTATCTTTATATGCCATGGAGAATAAACACAAATTCTGCTGTCAAATTAGGTCAATTACGTGTTTTTCAATAAACTTACAAATAAGAAAAAATTTAGCCATAGTAAGACAGACTGCTAGCATATTTGGTAGTTCAGTACAAACATCAACGTGCATTTATTCTATCAATGCCAGGCTGCATGGTAGGGACCCTTCCCAACACCGGGAAGGAAAATACTGCCTTTCTCCCTTCAGTCTGTGAACCTCACATCAGCACAGCTTCCCACAAGGAGAAACTGAGTCACACAGAAGTCTTTCTTATTCTCCCAGACAAAGGACTCATTAAAGCACAAGTCAGAGCTGGTACATAAAGCTAGGACAGAAAAAACTGACCAGCACGGTGGAGCTTTGGAGCAGAGTGATTCTCTCTCCAGGCTCCATATTCGTGTGGAAGAATGATCTGGTCTAGCCAGGAATGGTGACGGTGGCATTCAGGAGGTTTGCCTAGGGTACACACAGAGATTAAAGCTAACCTAGCAACTTAGTAAAAGGCCAAAATTTAACTACATGATAAAGGCCAGCCACATATGGTGACGAACACCTTTAATCCTAACACTCAGGAGGCAGAGGCAGATAGATCTCTTCGAGTTCAAAGCCAGCCTGGTCTACACAGGGAGTTACAGGAGACCCAGGGCTACACAGTAAGGCCCTGCCTCAATATAAATAAATAAATAAATAAATAAATAAATAAATAAGATTACTGACCATGTTTTAAAAGGGTTGGGGACAAAGACCTGGACTCTACCTCTAGTACTACAAAGTAAGAAACAATGTAAAGGATGGGCAGTAAGACGGCCCCGCTGGAAAACTGCTTGTCACACAAGCCTGACTACCTAGTATAATCTCTGGAACATAATGGAGAAGTGACTTCCCAAAGTTGTTCTCTGACCATCACAAGCTCACCACAGTGTATGCACATATACAATGTAAATATGTTAACTTAATTGAATCACAGAAAGAGAGAGACAGAGAAGACTCCTTCCCATACCCCATTGCTGCTGGGAAGGGACCTGGGGCCTGGCTCAGGCTACAGCAGTAGACAAGACAGCCTACTCCAGTGTCCCTTGGCAAGGGAACCCAAGAACCTAGTGGCAGTGTGAATGGTCCACCGGCAAGGAGCCAGCTAGAAATGCCACCAAGTGGCTTCCCAAAGGGAGAGGAAGGATGGACAACACGGGGGCTGCTGTAGCCCTGTGTGTGGAACAGTGTTTGATTTCCACCAAGCAAAGTCAGCCATGTTACCCTGCCATCTCTCTGCCGAAGGATGAACATGTGGCTCCAGCCCCACCATCTCTGTGCCTGAGACTTCCTGATTCACAGTCTAGTCGTCATTGCACCTCAACCCCCCCAGGCACACACTGTGAATTTCTTACTACACCAGTCACAGGCAGTGCTGGAAGTCAGTGGGGGTGAACCACCCTTGAGTGAGATGTGTGCCCTGAGCCAGTGAAGACACTGCACTGCAATGCCAGACTCAAGCTTGTATGGTAACCTCATGCTTGCTTCTACTACAATGATTCCTAGATCCTACAGTGGATCAGTCAGAGCCAGTGGCTTACCAGTAGACAGTGTGACCCAGACTTCGGGAAAAGAGACATACTTCTGTCAATGCAGACACCTATAAAAGTGCTTCCACCAACTGTTCACAGGCTTTATAATTCTCTCCACAGCCATGCAGTTACCACACCGAACATACCACAGAACCATGGAAGTTCAACACAGCCAGATAAAGCACTAGAAAGTGCTAAGGGCCAAAGAGGCATGAAAGGGCCCTCCTTGGTAACAATCTAGAGAAGGGACAAGCCAGCTGCAATTACTCTTCACGTGGGACAATATCCAAAGGTCCTCACATCAAGTCAGGAGCAGCTTATGAGGACATCGGTGGTAGGATTGCCATTCAGGGAAAGCCTGCTTGTCTCTGTGGCAACCTGGTATTCTCTGCAGAAGGCTAACAAGGAGTAGAGTGAAGAAGCAACCCCATCTAGGGCAGATGGGAGGTGACGTCACCCAGCTCTACCCCAGCTGCTTAGGGTGCTGCTGCTCACACTAGCTGCCACAGGCTCTCCAGGTCCCATGGAGGTTTCAGAACTAAGACCCTGAAGGTCTGCAGCCTGATAAAGGGCCTCTCAGGAGTCCCCACTAAAAATTCTTACTGTTCTGTCTCCTGGTCTCTGTAAGGATGCTGTTCTTCCTCTGAAGGGAACAGGCCACTAACAAAGCAAGGCTAGAGAACCAGCCTACAGTTTGTAGGACCCCCATCCTGATTAAGTTCCTCTTCCAGCTTTTTCATTTTCCTTCCAACAGACTGGATTTATTAAGAGAAGTTTGAATTTTTACATCACAAACCCACAAGAGCAAATATGGCTACATTCACACTAGCACCACTCCCCAAGCAAACACAGGAAGCCTATGGCATTAACATTCAAACTAAGTTTCAGCCACAAAAACTAGACATCACCTTCCTCAACAGTAGCTTGGGGCTAACCACTGACAAGACACAGACAGTGGCTCCAAACCTGGTAGCTCATTAATACACCAGAGAAAATAAAACATCATTCTGCCCCATTTACCTTCACAATCTGAGGACCAAAGATTAGGAGAAATCAATACTTGATCTTTCATTTCCCAATAAGTAACAAAATCAATTTATCGCTTCAGATAACCGGATCTGCATTCACACTCCAAGTAATGAGTACAGGAGCCAGGGATGGGTCAACAGGCACAGGTACTGACTGTCTGACTCCACAAAGCTGTCCTCTGATTTTTACATGTATGGTGCACATACATAATGGGCACATGAATATCCCACACATATCACACATGCATGCAATAATACCACACATACATGCAATATACCACACACACACAATCATTCACATTTATAAAAGCTCCTTAACCTAACATTTGCAACAAACAGAATCAGCTGGAATACTGGGCGTCATATGCCTTTAATCCCAGCAGAGGCAGAGGTAGATGAACCTCTTCGAGAAGACTTGGTCTACACAGAGTTTTATGTGAGACAGGTCTAAGAGAAAAAAAAAATGGAAAAATTTTTTGCTACATTATTCTTTCACTATGTCCATTCAACAAATATTTATAGAAACATATTGTATACCAGCTACAATGTTTTTAATCCTTTGACAATTTCATGCATGTATAGAATAATGTTTAATTATTTCAATCTGTTTTCATTAAAGAAATTTGGTCCACAAAGAACCATCAAATCATCTCAAATCTGGAGTACTGTCTTTAGTATGTCAATTTGGATTTGTGACTGTGGTAGGATGAGACAGAAAGAGAGGCTATGGAAGCTCCCAGACACCTCTAGCGAGGCTTTCAGTTTCATTTGTGGCTATTGTATGGATACACAAGCTTCTAGGCCTCACACTCAAAATCCAGGGTGGAGCTTAGAAATCTGCAGTATTTTGAAGTACCCTTAAGAATCCATGGCCAAGGGGCTGGAGAGATGGCTCAGCGGTTAAGAGCACTGACTGCTCTTCCAGAGGTCCTGAGTTCAAATCCCAGCAACCACATGGTGGCTCACAACCATCTGTAATGAGATTGGATGCCCTCTTCTGGTGTGTCTGAAGACAGCTACAGTGTACTCATCAATAAATCTTAAAAAAAAAAAAAGAATCCATGGCCAAACTATACAGCCAACAGCTTCTAGATAAACAAGGGTGTTATTCCTAGTCTAACCCTGGCTGAAAGGGAAGAATCCTTGGCTGTACTCTGTACTTACAGAGTCCTGCCTGAAGGCTGGGTGTGTACCTGAAAGGACTCTGGTGGAACACCCGCTGAAGCTGAGGGAGGCCAGGTGACCTGGACAAACATTAGAGTGGGTTCTGTCACAGTAGACAGAAACTGGCTGGTATCATTTGTCATTGCTGAAATGATCCTTTGGAATTAATGACCACTGGAAGCTGCTGCTCTCCCAAGGAGAGCAGTGGGAACAACTGCCCTGATAGCATCTATGAAAGGAAATCTGGAGTTGACAGACGCCTAGTGATTTCACTAATCTAGGTTAAGAATACATAGTGACTCTCGCAAGCAAGCAAGCAAGGAAGGTGGGGAAGGAAGGAGGGAGGAGGGGAGAGAGGGAAGAAGGAGAGAAAGAAAGGAGAGAAAACTAAACATGATCAATCTGAAGCTTTAGCACTTCTTTGGGCTAATCTGACCACTAAAAAAGCTGGACCTTAATGAAGAGGTTTGTAAAGTACTTAAGTTTTGACATTTTGTTGACATTCAAATATAATTTCCTCTAAAAAAACTATTCTTAGGTACCAATTCACTAAACTGTTGGTTCAGATTATTATACTGCTGATAAGATAAAATTTAAGATAATTTCAATCAGATAGAGCAGCCCCCCTCAGGAGTCCCAGGCTGCTCTTGCACTCACCCCTGAGGCGGTCGTTTGTGTGGAAGGAGAAGTATTTTTGGTGCAGTCATCTGAATTAGAAGAAGAGGAAGTTGGAGTCATAGGGACAGAGCCACTGCTGCTACCTGCAAGAGATGAGCCATGAGTCCACCTACCTCCATGGTCAAAGCCAGAAAACACTTTTCAGAGAAAATGGCATTTTATCATACTTACCAGAACAAGCTTTTGACTTATTCATATTTTTAGGTTTTCGTTTCCTGGTTTGAATTCCTTCTTTTTTCATAGCAAGTGGTCGAGGCACCTAAAAGATGTCCACATCGGTCTTACATGTAAGTATTATACTGAAGGAAATTTAGACAAAAGATGATTTTAGTACTGAAAGCCCTCATTTTTAAAGTACCTGGGAATGTAGCTCAGTGGGCAGAATGTTCAGTGCCACAGAAAATAAGTAATCTTTTTTTCAGTACTAAGGACTCAGGTGTGCTAGAGGAGCCCTACCCAGCTACGTCAATAGCTTTAAACGAATTAAAGACTTTGGGAATTTTTTCTTCCACATACGTGTGTTGAGATAGATAGATAGATAGATAGATAGATAGATAGATAGATAGATAGATAGATAGATATGTATATCAACACACATGTGACACACATATGTCTCAACACTAGATTGTAAATGCATAAAGATTTCCCCTTTCTCCAACAAACAGAGATTCTTTATCATGGAGAATTTAATATTTTCAACTTCACAATTATTATCTGAAATAACAATTATAGAGCAAATATTTCTTGTATGAATCTTTACTTTTAATATCTTTATTTAAAAGAGATCAAATACCTTCTCCCTACAACACAGATTATTTACTTTAAGAGACTGCTCGTCATTAGCCGGCGGCTCATGCGGAAAATCCCAGCACTCAGAAGGCTGAGGCCCAGGCTCTGCTGCACCCTGGGCTGGGAGGTCAGCCTAGGCTACAGAATGAGACCTTATCTAGAACCAGACAAGCAAATATTGAAATTTACAAGAATCTCTGCAGTCCTTTAATGAAGTATAGGCTCTAACAGAAGGTTTCAAATATGACTTCTTCAGACAAATGCCTTTGTCAAATTTCTTAAAACTTTAGATTTATAATAATCATGATTTCACTATCAATTTTGAAATATACACTTTACATTTTTACATTTCCTTTTTTCTTTTTCTTAATACAGGGTTTCTCTGTGTAGCCCTGGCTATCTTGAATTAAAGGCCTTCAAGCTACACTTGGCTCATTTTTACATTTCTAAAATCAAGATGTTTTACAAAGAATGTTAATGTCAGATTAGTTGGTAGTGGGTTTTACTCCCTGGCTCCTTAGTGGCTGAACTGATCAGATCACATTACAGCTCAGAGTAGTTTGAATTCACTACAGGGCGTGTGTACACAGGCATATTCACTTTTACATCTTATTTTTTTTCATTTGCTGATTCTGTCTTATAATTAAAACCTGACAATTCAGGTACTAACTGTATGTATTCATAAACAGAATAAGAGGCATACCCCATGGAGTTTCATATAGAGCCCGCAAGCATTGCATACGGGTTCACCCTCAGCATTTCTACGCCATAAGGTAGTGGTTGTGGTGTGACAGTTGGCACAGGACAGTCCAAGCCGCCGTGATGAAGGCTGAAAAACAGCACATAACATGATGAGTAGAGCAATGTGACCTTTACAGATTTTAATGATGTCATAATACATCAAGTTCCTATCTTCAAAAAACACCTTTCCTGTTAATTATGCATGAAATGTCCTGTCAGGGAAAAAAAAATCTGTCAAATATAATCAGGCAGACCTTCCTGGACTAGAAATCTTGAGGACTGCATAGGATGCTTAATCCCACAGATAAGATTCTCTCCCCAAGCCTGTTACTGTGTGTTGTATACAACAACCTGGAAACAGTCATACATTGACCATGCTAAGCTAACACCTGCTCCTCCAAAAGTCAGGTTTCCACACATTGCTGTTGGGGAATTAGATTCGTTTGTTTGTTTGGGCTTTTTTTGTTTTTGTTTTTCGAGACAGGGTATCTCTGTGTAGCCCTGGCTGTCCTGGAACTCACTCTGTAGACCAGGCTGGCCTCAAACTCAGAAATCTGCCTGCCTCTGCCTCCCAAGTGCTAGGATTAAAGGCATGCGCCACCACTCCCCAGCAGGAAATTAGATTCTTAAAGTTGCCCCAAACAGTGCTAAATTCTAGAATATTAACAAGAATACAACCAATCACCAGGCAGCCTGAATCCTGAAGCACAAAGTCTCCATCCAACGTGCTGACTGGCTTGGCTCATCTTAGCATTAGACATAACCACTTCTATTTTCCAGGCACATGTAGGAAAAAAATCACCCAGAAAACACCAAAAGATGAGTGAGAGTCTACCACAGCGAGCCTTTAACTTCAGCACTAAAGTGGCAGAGGCAGGTGGATCCAAGTTCTAGGCCAGCCTGGGCTACACAGAGAAACCCTATCTAGAAAAAATGAAGGTGTAGGGGGAAGAGAGGAGAAAGAAAGAGGTCAGGATCTGAATAAAGAAATACTCTTGGGATTGTCATCCTGATTCTGCTATATCTGTTTTATAAAAGATTCGAGCACATTTGATAATTTAATACATTGCCTTGGTGATGTTGACAACTTTTGTTTCTCCCAATTATTCTTCATATAAATAAATAGTTAACGGAGTTAACTGGTATCACCAAGGCAAGGCACATCTAATGCTGCCCCTTATGATCCGAACAATCTTAAAAGAATAAATTTCTTCCAAATCTCTACAGGAAGGAGGGTGTTGAAAACAATATAATCATCTCCCAGGAAGACAAAGTACAATTCATGTTTAGATTATCAAATAAATTGTTTAAAGTTATTAAAAACAAGTTGTCCTATGACTAGATGTGTGCATGCGCCTGCACGTGTGCCTGTAACAAAATTCCAATGGCTATAGAAAAATTATAAAGAATTTAAAAATATATGTTAAATATATATATTTAAGGGTCAGAGATTCAGGTTTCCAAGTTCTTTGCAGACAAATATAAATGATTAAACAGGATTTTTCATTTATAGTTCACACCTGTTCTATTAGGTTAGCATCCTTTACAATCAAGTTGTAAAAACAAGGACACAGCGTACAGCCCTGTCAGTCATGAGCCCTGTACAGTTTCTAAGAACTTGGGGCTAGTAAGTCTCAGGATCTGGTGAAAATGCACACACTTAGCAGATAGAACTACTTGAGAAATTGTTTTGCTAAAACAAAAAGATATTAGCAAACCTTACCCACCAGAGACTTCTTCTCTCTTCCCCCTCTTTGGGACTCAGAGGAAGTACGTTTCCAGATGAGCACTCCTTTCTCTCCATAAATGTGAAATTAGTGAAGGACGGACAAAATGACCCATTTTATAAATGAGCCATTTATTACAGTTTCCAGTGGAATTTGGAGCCAATGTAGGGCAAAATTGTTATCAGAATTTGCCATTATAACAAAGAGCTTTATGACTGTCAACTGCAGTTTATAAGTGAAGGCAGTCTCTATAAACATGTGAAATGTAGGTGAGCAGGTTATAAAAGTTCCTGTAACAAGCGATCTCAGTTCTGTTTCTCGCTGACAAGGAATTCAAGTTACATCATAAATGTCTTATTTTGCAATGTAATACAAGTTCAAATTCACAGTGATTGGTTCTGTTCTGCTGGCTAAACAAACTGGGGTTCAATATTCTGTTTCTGAGAACTAAGCCAGATTCACCAAAACCGTAAGCCCACAAAGAGAACCAATTGATAATGGCACACCCTGCAATTGGTATCATTTATAACTCATTCACAAAGCACATTGGCTGACCTTGGTTACTGCCAAGACACCTGCCACACAGAAAGAAAACTAATTGATTTACAAACGTTTAAATTGGTTTTCTTATGGGTGAGAGTTATTTTTTACTAGTTAGTGCATGAAATAAATGGAGCTTTTTAAATATGATTGTCAGTTAATCAACTGTGTGATTCCACAAGAACTAAAAACTACCACATGTACAGAAAGTTTTTGCTCAGTTTTGAAAAAAAAAAAGTTACCTTTCAGAGCTCAGCTTGGACTCTGCATGGATATAGCTTTCCCTCTAGAAAGTAATGTTTCATTGTTCATGCTCCGTCTGATAAACGAAAGCAAGAACTTCCTTGGAATATTTTCTGACTACTTTCTTTTTAATAAAATACATGAGGATCTCGAAAGCCGAGTCTATCTAAATCCTGAATTTAAGGATACCTTTCAAAGAAAACCCTAAACGGGGAAAGTTGTAACAAGCTTAAAGCACATTCCACTCAAATTAACCTCAGCTACTTTATTTTAAATGCATTAAAAACAAAACAATCATAAAACTAATTGTCTCTCCTTAAGGTGTCAGACTTATACTGTGATGCAATTTCACTCTAATCTATTTAACACAAACAACATGTATAGCGTTTGTTCTGCTAATTAGAGAATAACAATTAAATAAATTACCTGCGTCCTTAAGATGTCTGGCATCTAATTGCAAACCATCTACTTTAAATGACATTTAGAATACTATTAGTTGGGGCTAGACAAATGTTAGCCTTAAGGTGAAATTCACAAAAGTTTCTCAGAGCTTCTCAAAGCTTCTCTTTCTCTCTCTCTCTCTCTCTCTCTCTCTCTCTCTCTCTCTCTCTCTCTCTCTCTTTCTCTTTTCCTTCATTTCAAGTTTTCTGTGTCCTAACAAATGACTGTATTAGTTTAATCATGGAAAAAAATAAGAATCCCCCAAACCTATCTGAAATATGGTAAATGCTTGAATTGGTGACATTGACAATTTGGGAAGATTTTTACCTTTTCAAGTTCTGTGCCTATCTGCAACAGCCAGATTTCAAAATAACCAATGTTTGAGCAAATAAATCTTCACCATACTCAGGGCAATTTAAAAGGCAGAGGAGTAGGAAGCTAAACCTGGATCTCCAAGGAAGGGCAAACACCCCAAAGAGGTAGGACAAATCAAAGCACTGCAGAACTAGTCTGGCGCTGATTCCAGATCAGAAAAAGAGAGATTTCTTTGGTATCCCACTGGCTGGTGGTCAAGTATTAAAGGAGAGCCTGCTTTCTCCAAACCAGCAAAGAGGACATAAAGCCGACCTTCCTTTGCCACTTTTGCTCTGCAGATGTTACCTGCAACCCCAATTTCTTGGGTATCCATTTTGTATAGTGGCCAAGAATATCTCTTTGAGGTAAAATATATATGTGTGTGCGAAAGAAAGAAAGAAAGAGAGAGAGAGAGAGAGAGAGAGAGAGAGAGAGAGAGAGAGAGAGACCACCGGGCTGAGGGTGCTCAGGAGCAGAGCACTACACTGGCTTGCAGATCTGGTGTGATCCCGGTACAGAGAGCAGAAGGGAAACTGCTTCCAGCTGCGCCTTTCTTTTTGTCTTTTGGGAAGGCCTCTGGTTCTCAACCGGATTCTGACGCGTGCTAGAGGGGACGGGGTGCTGCTGCGAGTCCGCACCCTGCCGCGACACTTACCACGCGCTTCTGTGGCTTGATGAGGGGCCTGCTGAGGCCGTTCATCTTGCTGTAGAGACCGCATGCGTTGCATAGGTAATGACCAGTGCCGTCTCGTCTCCACAGTGGCGTCTGGATGGAGCCGCAGTTCACACACTCGCGACTCTCCGACAGGTCCTCCAACAGATCTGTGGGGAGAGCAAGGACCAGAGGCCCGTGAGGTCGCCAGCCCCATGCACACCATACTTGTCCCAGTCGGGTAGTGAGAAACTGGAGGCGCACCCCCAGGCTCCCCAAGGCGCCAACGCATGGCCTTGGTCGCCCTAGATCCTCTAACCACTATCCCACATTCTGGTGTCCCCGGGGGACCTAATAGAAACCTCAGGGAAGTCAGAGGTCCTAAGAATGACAGGATCTGGGGGTTGGGGGTTAATCAGCTCGGGTTCACTTACCGCTCCTCTGGTCGGTTTTTACAACCGAGACCCATAGTAATTATAAAATGCAACTTGCCAAACGAAAGGGTGCCACATGATATTCACTGACCACTGCCCTCAAATACCGAGGACTCGCTGCCCCTTCCTTGTTACCAAGTAATTTTTAAAGTATTTTCTGTGCTCATAACATTTCCTTCTTATATGCCTTTTCTTCGAGAAAAAAAAGGACAAACCATATTTAAAAAACTGTTCTTAGCACTTATATTAACTAATAATAAATAAGAAAAAAATTTTCTTGGGAAGAGGAAAGGCACATTATTAAGCAGGGAGACTACATTTTATTTTCCATGTCACGAGGATCTAACGCTGAAATGTTCCGATTTCTATCTAAAATCTATTTTAACTGTTTGTTCCCGTCTTTCAGATGTGGTTAGCTTTTAGGATTTGAAATTAACCTAAAGCTTAATTAAAACAAATCCAAAATAATCTTAATTAACAAAAATGATAGCATTTCCTGTTTCTCTGCAAGGAGGCTAATTATAGAGCATATCGATTCTCTAAACTGAGATTCACTGCACCACATACAGACTTTGTAAAATGAGAGCCCTTTCTGCTACGAAGAGTTTGAATGTTCTAATTTGACATTCTTCAAGAAATACTTGAGTCACTTTTTAAATGAATAACTTTACACTTTAGCATTTTATTTGAAGACTACACTGCCAGCAGACAGCACCACCCCTCAACCCCCAAGTTCTGAGTTTCTGTTGACAGTCAGTAATCTAGTAAATATATTTAAATATGGTTTTAGCATTAAAATGCTTATACCGTTAATTCTTACATTACCAAAAAAAAAAGCGTCCTTCATTTCTAGAGTTATGTCTTGAGATTTAAAGGAAACTAACATCTACACAAGTGAGTTCAAAGTTATCCTGGGGACCCTGGAACTTACAACACATCACAAAGATTTATTCTTCTCTGCCCTAAAAGCCACTATTGACCACAGTAATCAGTAAAATACTCAGGACTTCAAGGACACTGAAGTTAAACAAGGCTTTTGCCTTTGTTGTTGACTTTAAAATGTTACCTATCAGAGAGCTCTTCTACTGAAGAGGGGCATTCCCTGGAAACCCTGGCCATAGGTCTGGCCTCCCTCAGGATAGGAACAATAAAAAGACTCCCTGAAAAGACTGTGGATGCCCCCAGGTAAAATATAGTCCTCAGGAGTCCCAAAGGCAAGATTTGAAATCCTAGAAAGTTTATTTTATTTTTATTAAATAAAAATTCTTTAGTTCCTTTTCTGTCTCCCTGCAAGAAGAGCCAGACAGCAATAATTCTAAAATGACAAAAGAAAATAGACTTTAATTATAAAATCTGGTCTGTGCCAGGAGGTTGACACCTCTGTCCTAAGTGGTTCCTTGGGGCACTCCTGGGAAGTGAGAGACTCCAGCCAGGTGTGGCTCCCTGAATGGAGCTCAGCTCTGCTCAGTGGGAGCAAAGGAAGGCCAAGGGGTCGGGCTATGAGGACCCAAGCTCATCTCAGTGTGAACAACTACAAATCCACCCAGCAGTCAAGGAAAGGCCGGACGGAGAGCAGGCATCTTACTGTGCAGGTTGATTAAGTACAGCAATCAAGTTTTAGTCTTGGTGTTTGCTGGAACCACTTACAGGGTCCACATCTAAATGTGGTTTTAAATAATTATTAATATTTTAATAACAATAATTAAATAGCACTGAAATGTTCCAATTTCTATCTAAAATCTATCTTAACTGTTTGTTCCCATCTTTCAGATATGGTTAGCTTTTGGGATTTGAAATTAACCCAAAGCTTAATTAAAAACAAACCCAAAATAATCTTAACTAACAAAAATGATAGCAGGAGGCAGGAAGATGGCTGCAAATTCAAGGTCAGCGAGGGGAACAGGGAGACCCTGGCAGAGATGAGGGAGGGAAAAATCAAGGTAAAGAAACAAGTATGCCTGTGTGATCAAACTTGGGTCTATACTCCTAGCCAATTCTGCCTTAGTTGATTCTTTTCTTAGCAGACTGCAAAATCTGGATATTTCGAATTCCCTTCACTCCAAACCCTCCTTTAAAATATCTGCTTGAGTCTACAGAAGATTTTTCAAACTTTGCAATGCCCAAAAAACCAGAGGTGGGGGGGAGGGTAGGGGAAATCAAGGAAAATATAGGCTAAGTTCAAAGCCAAAAGAATCTTCTATGGTGCCTATTTCTCTCTCAAACAAACGAACCCATTACTGTCAATGTCTAAAGATGGAATTGTCTCTGCACAAGATATCTTCTCAGTCAAATGAGATGGTTAGTGGTTCAAGGCTAGCGTAAAAAGAATTTAGAGGGAATTCAAAGGTATGACAAGAAGCGGGCAGAAATGAGGTAGACTCAAAAGGCCGGCAGCACCCTGCCCCACAAACTCTTTGGGATTCCCTACTCACATCAGACAAAGCTGCACAGCCCAGACATGCTTTCTCGTCCCTTGAAGATTTTTAGTCTCTTGGTCCCCTGGGAGCCAAACATGGTCTTTATGTGGTAGGAAGGGTGACAACCTACCAAGGCTCTATCAAATCCCAAGCTATCAGAACATTCTCAACAGGGTCCTTGCTATACCTGTCTTCCAGTCTGACAGTAAAGGTGTACAAGGGAGGGAGGTGCCTGAAAGCAGCTGGGAAAACTGACTTCTTTACTGAGTAGACCTCTCTGTTACTAGTGAGATGATCAAATCGGGTTCTTCACTTTAAGCCACTGGGTTTTCTAAATACAAACTCAACAACATTCCCTTTCAGTGTAACTAGTCAGAGGCCCTGAAAGAATGTCCCTAAACCTAAGGGTGGAGGGGCTCCCATAATGAGACTTGAAGATTCATGGGAAGGACAGTTTGAGCAAGTGTGCCTCCATTCAAGACTAACTACTGCCCTCAAATAGAAGGCTACATTTTTCCCTTATAGGAACAGTTGTCAAACGGGTGAAACCCTGAGAAGAAGAGACTGATGGATGAACCCCAGGCTCAAAACAGGATGACTGGGGAAAGAAACCATGCTCTGATCATATCTTCCTCTGCTTAAGAGCCACTTTCCAAAATAAGGTCTTTCCAAGGTAGCTGATTGTGTTTCCCCCACTTTACACTTTCAATAGTCTCTGGCACGGAGAATACGAGGCTAGCTTCAGTGAGCTAAACTCTGAAGGTCCCGGCCTGACCAAGTAGAAGCCACATCCCTGAATCCCACCTAGCAGATGCCAAGCCTGAAGGCCCATGGACCACAGATGTCACAGATGACCATGTCCCCTTTGCTGTCACTGCTTGGGGTGGGGGAGTGGGAGGACAGCGATGCTTGTAGACGCCTGAGTCTCAGGGTTTTTGAGTGTCCTATTTAAATACCGAAGGGACGGAGCTCCTCAACTTAGACTGAATTAGAAGAGGCTGAATAGTCCACGTGTCTACCCGATCAACCGCCCAACATTCCAAATCCACCCAGTCCTGAAACCTCACTCACCACTCACCCAAACCAGGGTACAAGCGGAGATCCAGCCCCACATATCTCTCAAACTGAAATGCACGTTTTCTCAATCGCGCCCCGGTCTTCCCTATCCCACTCTGTACACAACCCTTCCCCACGGCCCTGAGATCATAGATGTGCATTCGTTCTCTTTTCTGGACAAGAGTATCCCCACAGCATCGCTCTGAGTCTGCTACTAAGACTCTAAGAAATCTTTGCTGGCCCAGTTGGAGTCTAGTAAATAGCTATTCCACATTGGCTTGTGCCCCAGGGTCCCCGGCCCGCACCCCCACACTGCAGCGCGATCTGATCTTTACCTGCGCTGGGCCCTCGTGGCACAGGGAGCGGAGCTCCGGCGCGGCTTTGTAAGCTGTGGAGCACTGGCGTTTCGAAGGGTCCAGCTGGCCAGGCAGGAGTCAGCGGCGCGCCCATGTAGGGCGAGTAGGTCGGGTGATGGTGGTGGTGGTGGTGGTACGTCCCGTTCAACGGCCGCGCTGCGGACAGCGAGCTGTACTGGTGCTCCCGGCCACCCATGGCCGCCAGGCTGCCGCCACCGCCACTCACGCTGCCCGCGCCCGCGCCGCCCGCAGCCACGTAGCCCCCGGGGTCCCGCGCGGCCCCGTTGGCCATGGGCGGGCTGGGCGAGTAGGGGAAGCGTGCAGAGGCGTGGGCCGTGGCCGATCCCGCACCTCCCGGTCCGGCCGTGCTGCCGCCGGCTGCGCCACCTCCGCCATACGGGGGGCTGTCGGCGGAGGCCTGGGGCCAGCCCGGGTGGGCGCCCGCGCCTCCCGCGTGATTGCTGGGCCCGCTGCCCGCCCCCTGCAGGTAGGGCAAACCGGGCAACATGGAGCCCACGCGCGTGGTGGGCACGTAGACCGGGGAACTGGCCGCCGCGGCCGCCGCGGCCGCCGCCGCTGCGGAGTGCACGAAGCCGCCGGACGCGCCGTCGTAAGCGGCGGGCCCCTGGCTGGACAGGGCGGCGAGCGTCTGGTACATTTCCTCCGGCTGCTCGGTGGCGAAGGGGCTCAGCTTGGCGCCCCGACTGGACCACAGCAGCTTGCTGGCGGTCGCCGCCTGATCGAGGTCAGTGAAGAGCAACAGGTCCTCCCAAGTCGACAGGGCGCTCCCGGGGCCAGCGACCCCGGGAGCCGCAGCTCCGTGGGCAGTGGCGAAGGGATGCGAGGCGTAGGGGCTGAGTAAGAGCGAGCGGCCCGGAGGTCCCGCCACCGCCTCGGTGTCGAGCTGCGGCGTCCTGCAGTTGCTGGCGCCGCAGGGACCGCGATCCCCGCCCCGGGAGCAGGAGGAGGACGAGGACGAGGTGGGGGAAAGCGGTGAGGAGGGCTCCCGAGCTGGAAAGGGACCCGAGTCGCCAGCGTCCGCAGCAGCAGCCCCGAAACGCTTCGGCAGGCACCAGCCGCCGTCAGTCAAGGCCATCCACTGTCCGGCGCTGCTCCAACCTGACTTTTGGTTCCTAGGGTGGGATTGAGGAACAAGACGGGAAGACAGATAAAGTGGACTTACTAAAAGGGTAGACTGTCTACAAACATACTTCACTCCCTCACCCACCCCTCTCCTAGTTTAGGGCATTCCTTAAATATTCCCGCTTCTGTCCCTGCTTGAGGGGTTAGAAAACAGCAATTGAAATCCGTGCAGCAGCCAGGGGATCCTGGATAACTAGGGTGCCCTCCTCCATCACCCAGGACATGTGTCACTGAGCCCTCCTATCCCACCCCCACTCCCCACCCCCAGCATCCATCCTCTGCAAAGCATGCCAGATCCCAAGAGTGACCTCGAAACCGGCCGAGGTTTTTCCTTCTGTCTCAGATTGGCTAACTCTGAGCCGGTGACACGAAAGAATTTAATGTGTGTCAATGCTGTCTCACTCTGACTCCTAGTAGGTGACCCTTTCTTGGAATGCCTCAGTGAGAGAGTTCCGCGCGTGGAAATAGCTAGAAAAGACAACCTGTCCCCGAAAACGAAACCGCCGCTTTTTCTCGGAGCTTTCCAGACCTCGCTGACCAGACCCAACGCGAGCTCCAAAAAAAGTTTCCCAGCCCAGAGAAAGTGGGATGCCAGGAAAGGCATAAAGACCTAAGAAATAGTGCAGGAAACCCACTCGTCAAAACCTCATGTCCAACCGCGTCCAGGCCAGCCGCATACCTTAAACACAGACCGCCTTACAACCACCAGTGCGCGCATTCAGGCCAGCCCGGTTATCCCCGGCCCACCCCATGGTCAACCCCAGCGGGGAAAGGCCAGATCGTTCTGGAATTGGACATAGTAGGGTGGAGCAGAGCGCAGAGAAAAGGGGGGCGGGGGAACGCACGAGGGTAGGGGGATGAGACCGCCCCAGAGCCGAGGCCACCCCAAAGAGGAGAGCAGGAAGAATGACAGGGAGACTTGGAGAGGGTAGGGAGCCAGGCAGGCCTCCACCGGACTGCTTTTCCAAATCGCTCAGGCTCATCGGAGATAACCACACTAAAATTAATGCCCACACACAGACCCGGGCAAGATAGTAAGAAAGAAGTTTCTCTGCCCACTGGATACCCGCTCCCGCCCCTTGGCGCTGTGATAACTCCGAGATAAGCTGCGGGTAGATAAGCAATAGGGGGCGGGGGAGGCTGGTCCGGAGTATCCCGGGAACCTTGGAGTCCCTGCAATCCTCTAGAGCGAAGGAGGGGACACCCTTGGAACCGATCACAGCCAGGGAAAGGCCAGAGAGCTGGAGGCCCAAGGGGACGTGACTGGTAGGGTTGGAAGGGAGAAGAGGGGACAAAGGAGGAAGCAGCCGAACCTCGGGCGAGCGACGTGCGTGAAGAACAGCCGAGGGTGCTCCGGGGCTCGGAGAGAGGCGGAGGGCGCCGGCGGGAGAGCGAGAGTCCGGGGTCTGCTGGTCGCTGCTGGTGAATAAAAAGGAGAGAGGAGGCGCCTCTTACTGCTCTGCCGGAAAACTGCAGCCTGCGCTCCTGATTGGACTCACCGAGCCCTAAACAAACAGCGCTCGCAGAAGGGTGCCAGGCTGTGGGTCGGAACTGCTCTCTACAAGCTGCTGGGTGCGGAGGTGAAGAGAAGGAGGAGGGATCCAGGGGAGGAGAAAAAAGCGGGTGGGGAGGAGGCGGGGAGGGGGAGGGGAGTGCTCAGCCCTTGCGGACAATAAGAGCTAGGCAGCCTTCGGGCGTGGACTGAGCTGCTAGCCGGTCCTCAGAGTGGAGGCGAGTCCACCCTTGAGGCGCCCAGCTAGAGGACACCAAGGGAGTGGAAGGGGCAACAGCATGCCTGACCTGGCAAGCAACTCATGTTCATCCAGCGCTGGAACACATCCCCGGGTCCCCAGTTACACACACACGCACACACACATACACACACACACACACACACACACACACACGTCACACCCGGGGCAGAAAGGGGGAGGGAAACTTGGCTCGGGAGGAGCTGGATATTCAATAGACCCCGCTGACCGCCGCCTCAAAGGGAGGGGCTCGCCACCTCCTGGGTCAGGGCGCCCCCAAAGTCAGTGAGGGAAAAAATGCCCAACTGGCCCTCCCAGCTCCTTCTTACAAACTAAGCCCCCGCCCACGCCCCTGCCGCCCCCATGCAGTTGCTTGTAACTGACCTTAAACTTTCCCGACCCTATTTCGGGATGCTCAGGTCTTGGGGAGTGGTTTGGTGTCCTACAATCTGGGAAAGGTGCTCTTGTGTATCCCCTACCTCGCCCCTGCTCTTAAAATATATACTAAATTCCTGGGAGGTTTTGTAGAGTTCAGGACGACATTCCCCAGCTAACCTTTGGGTTGTGGTGTACCGAAAGGTTGAATCTATGAGGTGCTGGGGACAGTCATGAATGAAAAACACTGCGGTGTCCAAGGACGCTAGTTTGGTTGTCGCGTTCACACTGAGATTTCTCTGGACTTCAGATCAATCAAAGATAACGCGTTGAGAGGAGCGGGGGTACCTTGCTTGGACCCAGAAAGAAATACTATTTCTCCACCCCCAATCACACACACACACCCCTTAGTCGCTCCCTCCAAATGGTTATCACAACTGAGTACAAACTGATAGGGTTCTTAGCGGGCCAAGGACTGGAAATGAACACTGGCGGGGTTATCAGTGCCGGTCTGTCAGCAGCGCTGACTGGAAAGTCTCTAACTGCTTGTCCCAGGCAGCAGCAGTGATATACGTCTTATTCCTTCGGACTCACAAAAAGGATTTCTTCTTCTGACAAGTTGGACACCGGAAGGCTTCGGGAAGGGAATTGCACAGGAGAAACACTCTTGTGGGAGTGGATTTTCACACGCACACCCCAGGTAAATTAAAGTAAATGTTTCCTATAGATCTTCCTGCATTTGAACTTTGTTGTTGTTGTTGTTTTAGGTTTTTTTTGATATCTATTTTTATTGTTTTTCCAATTGGAGAAAGGAGAGGGATCCAAGCAGATAGAAACATGAATACATAGGTGTTCTATAAGACACGAAAGACCTCTACGAAAGGGTTCTTTCCTTGAACTGTACCTGTGAGCTGCGGAAGAAGGGAAAAGGACTTACTGGGGAGGGAGAGGGGGCCTCCGAATCCAGGAAGTTAGCAAGAATTCTCCTGTTTTCATTCCTCACTGTAAATCGCTGCCAAATACTTGTGATTTTTAACCCTGCTACCGAGACGGCCTATAAACCGTCACTGCCTAACTGCGTCACTTTTACCACGTTCCTTTTTGCCTCCCCTGGTCACTGTGGCTTCAGCGTGGCTGCCTTTCTGAAAGGCTGAAAGTAGAAAACTCTGGAATGGAAAGACTTCCGGATAGAGCAGGATTCGAAGGCTTTAAATTTTAACCCGAGTTCGATCGAAAGTTACTACCACAAGAGACTGGCACGGGCCGGCCTGATTCCCACCACGGCTCCCAGCGGCTTGCTTTGCGTTGTCCGGTAAGTTCCAACCAAATTTTTAAGCGGGTTGGGTTCTGCGAAGTTCATTTGTAAGCAATTCATTAAAACTTCGGACATCGTTTTTTATTTGAGTCCAATTTTCTGAAATAATGTCTCCAGTTTGCTCTTAAATGCAATTTTTACAGTTCGTTTTTGCTAATAAAATGGCAAATGACTTGGCTAACTAAGTTTGGCGTCCTGGCTGTGAACGGCCTTCAAGGCTGAGGGAGATCGAGCTCTGACCGCGACCTGGTTCCTCTCCTGTGCTTTCGTTGTTGGCTTTTTCGTTTTGTTTTGTTTTGTTTTGTTTTGTTTTGTTTTGTTTTTAAGTTCGGGGAGTTATCCTGCATAAATTTCAATAGCAAACAATAGCAAACCCCTACTGATCTTGCTTTCCCGCAGCTAGGCATCAGACACACTAGCCCCGGCGCCTCTGGGACAGAGGTGAGGAGCTCGACCCATATTGACAGATTCATCAACATTTGGGCCCTAGCGGTTCGGGAAGGGACCTATAATTTTACCCTCCACATTCCCAATCATTTTAGTCGTGCCTCCAACCACAAGAAAAAGGATAGATCATTGTTTTTCCTTTCAGGGTCACAAAATTCACCTTTAAATTATTTTTAAAGGCTGGTTTTCCGAAAGAGAAATAGATTGGAGAGAGATTTTTTTTCTATCTCAGTTAATGTAAAAAATAAAATTGTCTAACCTGTCCGGTTGACAAAGACAAAAACCTAGGCTGCCTGCAGACTCTAATTTGCTTCCCCCCCCCCACCCGACTCACGGACTCTGGCGAAGACACCCCAGCCCAGCAGCAAAGACACATTTCAAAGCCCTCCCCCACCGGCCTCAGGCTGGACTCTCCCGGGAAAAGGAAGCCAGCAGAATCCGGAGTGCCCAGGGAAACACCAAACTAGGGGAGCCTCAAGATGGAGATGGTCCCCATCATGCCCCAGATAGCGCCTTGAAGTTTCTTTCTTAGTGTTTTTCTTTTGTTTTGTTTCTCTTTCTTTTCAACTCCTTTTCTCTTGTCCCTCCTCTTGTCTTCTCCCACCGGGCTTTGCTAGTCTTGACTGGAATCCTTTCGCTCAGAACCATTTAGGCCCAAGGAGCAGGCCCTCCAAACAGAATCTTCTTCCTACGCCCCGAAAGAAGTCTGGCTCTGAGGCGCAACCTGTCCCCCTATGCTCATTTATTTGGTCCGGGCCACACCACCACTCGCCTTTTAAATCTAGCCCGAACGCGGCAGCCAATAGGGCAGGGGGCGGGGGCTCTGTAGCTGAAGCGGAAGAGGTGTTTGGGGACTCGATGGCGCGAGGCTTCCGGGGGGGGGGGGGCAGATGCGTGTCGCTATACATTGTTGGCCTTGCAAACTCAGCTGTCATTTCACGAAGCTTCTATCTGCTCCAACGTGGATTCAAAAGTGGGACAAGGGATGTAGATACATACACATATAACTTCTGTGTTAAACATAGTTCGAACTTTAGTTTTAAAATGTTACACTAGGGCTATAGCTCACTGGTGAACTGCTTAATGTTCAAGGATGTTGATTCGAGTCCCACGTACTAAATAAAAGGAAACACACATTTATAAAGCCTAGTCGATTACATCACATTTCTTACTGTCTTAGGGACTGTTCACTCAACGATACGGTCCCCTTGGCTTCTTGATTTTCCCCAATGTCCCAGTCCAGTAGAGGAGTGTGAATAGCGTGTGCCCCCACTCGGAACGCTAGCCCAGCCATCAACCAGAGTACTCTCTTTTCCCTCCCCTTCTCTCTCCCTTCGTGATGTGTCCTTCTTTTTTTTTTTCTTTTTACCTCACTTCTTCCCTTCCTCCGTTTTATTCTTATTTTCCTATAAACAAACAAAACCGCTCCAGACGTGATCAGGTGACGGCGGAAGAGCGAAGGTCGACACAATTCTCAGAGTTCTCTTTCTGCCAGGCCTCAGGCTACAGGGCTAATACACCGGTCCCGGGCGGCGGGCGGCGAGAATCAAGCGACACGCCGGACCCGACCCTGCCCCTGCGGTCACGCGCGTTTGCAGCCTCTGGTGACCCTGGCCGGCAGCCTCCAGCTCAGCGCAGAGGTGGGCTCGCGGCTACCCGAGAGGTCATTGAGGTGGCATCTCTGTCCGCGCGCTGTTTACGTGACTTAATGTACTTCTTACGCGGCGGTAAGTCGCAGCTGCGATAAGGGGGTGGCCCGGGAAGGTCGCCGTAAAAGCCCAACGCTGGGCGCCAGCGGCCCACCCTCAGCCATTAACCTTTTTACTTTCTTCTTTCCTCTCTTTTAAAGCTTGTTATCTAGGCCACCCAATGACCGACGAAAGATCTTCCCTCCCCACGCCTCCCATAGCCGTTTTAAACCAAATAAATTTAGCTATTAAGGGCCAAGATGTCTGACAAAAGATCCGAAAGGTGTCTCTCTGGGATCCCTTAAAGAAGCGGAGAAGCTGGCGGCTCTCCACCATCCCGATAAAGAAATTCCACGCCGGCGCCGGCCTCCCTTTGCAGCCTGCTTGTGTCCGACACCCTGAAATCGCCACCTCAAAGGTCCTTTGCGACCTGTGACTGCAATTGAGGCATTGTCTCCGGGTCTCCTGGCCTGGGGATGCTTGGGCATTGGAACTAACCCTAACCCTAACCCAGAAGCTGTAGGACCTAAAGCATTCCTGCCAGGCCTGCAAAAGAACCAAGATCAATGAAACAAGCCCAAAGTGCCATTTAAATTTGCCCCCCCCCCTTCCTTTGAGATAAAGCCTTCTATTATGTATGACAAGCTGGCCTGGAGCTCCAGATCCTCAAGGCTCAGGCCTGTAGAGCATTGATTGGAATTACAAATGTTTGTAGCCTTGTCCTACTGTTGTTTTTTCTAATATTAAGAAAGACAAAAGCAAATCATACCTGTCTACCTTTCCCATGGTTCATTTTAGGATCAGAGAAGCACCCCATATCTCCTGGGGGTCATGAGCAAAACGAGTGAACCCCTGGCAAATGTGATAGACCTGTGTCCCGGGACTGAACCCAGAAAGGGTGTAGACTCTCGAAGGTTAGTTTGGTCAAACGCAGGATTTAGAATCTCCATTATTAATTACAGCTGGCATGGCTACTTGAAGCCCAGGGCTGTGTGTCAGCCAAAGCCACCGCTTCCCTCTCAACCGCTGACTCAGGACTCTGAGAGTCCTGGGGAAAGGGGATGACCAAAGGGTCAGATAATGATTTGATGGTTTTGCTGCTTGGAAGTGGAAAGAGCTGAGAGGGCAGGAAGCAAGGGTGAGGTCCCCAGGTCCTGGTGGGTAGGACCTCTGCTTTGCTGTTCCCTCAGTCTACTCTCTGGCAGACACTGGACTCATTTCCAAAAGGCAGTCCAGGCTCTCCTGTCACCTTATGCTGGGGTGTGAACTTACACCCCTTTTCCTAGTCCTTCTAAATACTTTACTTTCCAAACACCCTCCTTGTGTAGCCTTGCCCTCTAAGGCAGCCTCTGAAGGAGGAGACAAGGAAGCCTCAGAAAGAAAAGGGACTTTCTGCTTCATAGGTGGACTAGAACTGAGGTCCCCTTGGATAAGGAAGCAGCTGAGAGCACAGGTACAATGAATTCTGGGATCTGGAACCCTTCTGCCCCAAACCTGTGTCCCTCAGAGCCCTTCCTCCCCATTAAGTAGCATTTGCCCTTTTCTTTCCCTTCTTTTTTTCCTACTTCTTTCCTTCCTTCCCTCCTTCCTTCCTTCCTTCCTTCCTTCCTTTTTTTAAAGGCCAGGAAGGGATTGATAAAGTAGGGGGAAAGAAAAAAAAATAAGGAAAGGAAACAGAAAAATGAGTTTTTGAGAGATGTGCTAAGTTATAGATGCTGTCTTTAAGTCCAGGAGATGGTAGTGACCAAGAAAAGAAAACTCAGAAACATGAGTTCTCTATTTAGCTATGCTGCAAATACTTAGAGTTAGGACCAAAAGGTTTGCCTGCCACTGTACAGCCCTCCAGCTTCCTGTCACTCAACAACATACTCAACAGAGTATGTCCTGAGTATGTACTGCAGGAGAAAAAGCAGGAGAGGCAGCTCCAAGCTTGCAAGTGTTTACAGTCTAGGGGGTTGGCACCTCTTGTAGAGCCATAGGCAGCTTTGTGGAAGGAGCTAAGGGAAGCTTGGTCTTCTTTGAAAGGGGTGTAGATTGCAGTTGTCTTCCAGGCTGTGAAGTGGTTTTAGAAAGGTGACAGCTCCTCTAGCTTAAATGCTGAGGGCATTCGTGAGACCACTGGGCCAGCCCAGAACCTGGGGCTACTAAGCCATCTCCTAATACCTCCATCTGTTTTCTGTGTGAGGAAGGCAAGTCACCCAACTTCTCTGTTCCAGTTCCCTCTTCTGTAAAACAGAGCTTTAAAAAACCAAGGCAAGGTATCCTGACTATGCGTGTATTCACTGTTCTCAAAGCTGGGGCAGCACTGTGAGTCTCAGACCAGCCAAGACTACACAGTGGACAAGACGACTCAAAGAGAAACAATATTTCCTGACAGGACAAAACCAATGACCTCCACTCATGAGCTGTGGCATATGTGCATGTGTAAGCACATACACTCACAAGTGTAATTTAAAAATTAAAGAAAGTCTAGAAGAAAAGCAGGAAAAAGAAAGAAGAAAGGAAGAGGAAAAGAAAAGGAAAAGAAAAGAAAAGGAAGAGGAAAGAAAAGAAGGAGGGAGAAAGGGAGCGACTCCCTTATGGGATCATTGTGAGATCTTGGTAGGAATGCTTGTGCATGGTAAGGTCTATGAATTATTACTGACACCCTCACATACACTGCACAAAATTCCAACTTCGCATGTGACCTAACCACCCCTGTACTAAATGAATTCCCAGAAAAGCACTCCCATTTGACTTGGGGGGCTGTTTTGAGCCCTCTGTGTACCAACACCAGGTCTTTATTTATTGCATTATGGTAGGGAAGAAGGTGGGGGTGAGACAAACATAGGTCCTTTGCTGGCTTTTGGTGCCTTTGAAGAGGAAACATTCCTGTTCTCCCCTTTGCAAATGCAAGCAGCAGACTCCAACATCTTCTGCAGAACCAAGATAGCAATCTTGAAGCTTCTTAAAAAAAAAAAAAAAGACAATCCCAGTCCCCTACAGCAGCACTCCCTGCCAACTCCAACCTAGAGACAGATAGAAGGGAATTAAGCACACAGCCATTAAGAAGGGCAACCTAGGAGACTGGCGCTAGATATTAGGGGCTTAGAAGAATTGATTTAAATTGGTTTACACATAACCAACCCTGTACTTCTCTCAAGATTTTTTACCTTTCAGTTAGTACTGTAGATTTGCCCCAGTTTGATTTTTGATTTTTCATTGTTCTTTCCTCTCTCTCTCTCTCTCTCTCTCTCTCTCTCTCTCTTCTCTTCTCTTCTCTTCTCTTCTCTTTCTCTCTCTTTCTCTCTCTTCTCTCTCTCTCTCCACCTCCTCCAACACCTTTTATTTTTCTTTATTTAGGGCTATTGGAAACCAGGGCCTCCTGCATATGCTAGGAGCACTGACTGCTCTGCCAGAGGTCCTGAGTTCAATTCCCAGCAACCACATGGCGGCTCACAACCATCTTTAATGGGATCTGATGCACTCTTCTAGTATGTGTCTGAAGACAGCTGCAGTGTACTCATATAAATTAAAAAATAAATAAATCTAAAAAAAAAAAAAAGACTGTGAAAGAGATGCACAGAGGCAGAGCCCACAGTGGGTAAGTATCCCTCTCCCTGTCTGCAGGCTGCTGGCCCCATGTGGGCCCAGAGACTGCTTTCTTTTGGTCTTTGACAGCCCAGATCTTCTCTCGGTTTGATTTACTGAGTGCTGTCATTTCTCTGCTCTTTACTTTCACAATCACACATTCAAACCTGATAAAGTTCAAGACCCTGCACTGAGTGCTTACAGCTTCCCAAGACTGACAGTTCTGCCCGCCACCCCAGCCAGCTGAGGCTGATTGAATCCTCGTGGACAGAAGCCTCTGGGGATCAGAAGCGGTAGCTAGTCCAAGGGGACAGGGAATGCCCTGGCCCCTCTGCTATTCCAGCAGACCTCAGGGAAATGAAAGATGTGAGCTTCCACTTGCAGAGCTGGTTTAGATGGGCTGCAAACTCTTAGACAGCTGCCTGAGAGCTGGGTCTCCTAAATCTACTGAACAGCAATGGACTCGAAGCCGAGACACTTAACCCCGAGGTGCCTCAGTTGCTCTGTCCATAAAATGATAAAAATATTGCTTCACACAAACACTCATCATGGACTAATGACCAGGGTCCTACTTGTCACATGTCATCCTATAGGCTCCTTGGAGACAGGCATGCATATATCTGGCCTGGCTCTTCAGTTCCTGTCAGGTTCAATACAAATTTAGATGTTAATCTAAACACTACACTAGTGAGCTAAACAAAAAGAATGATTTGTCTCCAAAGGCCAAACAGTTAGCTTAGACTCAGGTTTCCAGACCACCGAAATGTCTTCTGATGGAAGACGCTTTCTAAATACCATTTTCTGCCCATGAATATAAGTGAGCAAAACCAGGGAACATAAACTAAAAGTGGTAACCGAGGATGGAAACCTTTTATTCTTAGCATGGATAGTGTGAGGGCATTGTAATCACTAAGCATCATTCCTTTATTGCCCAAATTCATGTTTTCATTTCTCTTAAAAGGTATCAGAATTGTCTAGTGTGGGGGAGTAGCCTAGTGATGGCGTGCGTGCCTAGCAGGCTCCGCCCTTAGTCTAATGCCTGGCATCACAAAACAAATAAGTACATCTGATGTAAAGTAATTATGACAGCAGCAACTCAAGTAGGGGGCTGGCAATTTGAGTGTTCTCACCATGGTGGTTGGGCCCCAAAGAGCTCACAGAATCTGAAATCTCTCTGAGGAAGATCATGTCCAACAATACGAAAGCCCTTAAGCAAAGAAGGCCAGAAGCCCAGGGCCAAAGCACTTAAGATTCAGCAACTTGTCATTCCATGTGTCTCACAACACAAGCTCTGAAGGAACAGTTCACTGACACAAACATGGGGGAGCAGGTGGGACATGACAAACTGTTGGTCAAGAGAATGAAGGAGGACAAAGAACCCTGGGAAGAGATTGCCAGAGTCACCAGCTGTCCTCGCTGAGTTTAGACTTCCAAGCCTGAGTCCAGGTAAAAATAAGTCTTTAAGAGGAACAAATAATCAAACCCTAGGAGAAAAAAGTTGGCTAAATTGTGGCAGATACCAGTAATTCCCATGACTCAAGAGAGGCAGAGGCAGAGGGATCACTAGAAATCTGTGATCAGCCTGCTTTACATAGGACTAGGCCAACTAGGATTATTTAGAGAGACCCTTTCTCTTTGGTTTGGTTTGGTTTGGTTTTTAGAGACAAGGATTCTCTGTGTAATCTCAGGCTGTCCTGGAACTCACTCTGTAGACAAGGCTGGCAGAAAACTCAGAGATCTACGTGCCTCTGCCTCCCAAGTGCTGGGATTAAAGCCATCACCCAACAGGCCTATGAACTTTTTTTGTTTGTTTGTTTGTTTTTGTTTTTTCGAGACAGGGTTTCTCTGTGTAGCCCTGGCTGTCCTGGAACTCACTCTGTAGACCAGGGTGGCCTCGAACTCAGAAATCCACCTGCCTCTGCCTCCCAAGTGCTGGGATTAAAGGCGTGCGCCACCACCGCCTGGCCAGGCCTATGAACTTAAAAAGGTATAATTTGTCTCTCTAACTCTCATGGCCTAAAGAAAACTAAATAACAAAGGGGCAACCATAGTAACCCTACTAAAACGTCAGCACAGTTGTCTGCTGCTGTGCTCAGAAGGCACTTTGTATCTGGGAGAGATGGTGGCAGTAAAGTATTATATATCATATAACATAACATATAAATTCCAGTACTTAGGAGATAGAGGCAGATCCATGTGTAGCCAGTTAGAGGCCAGCAATGGCTACTTGAGACCCT
Organism: Grammomys surdaster; assembly: GCF_004785775.1. Lineage (NCBI taxonomy): Eukaryota > Metazoa > Chordata > Mammalia > Rodentia > Muridae > Grammomys > Grammomys surdaster. Next base: position 7,316,532 of record NW_021621098.1, read on the forward strand.
GCCTTAAAAAAATGGAAAACCTGGGGCTGGAGAGATGGCTCATCGGTTAAGAGCACTGACTGCTCTTCCAGAGGTCCTGAGTTCAAATCCCAGCAACCACATGGTGGCTCACAACCATCCGTAATGAGATTGGATGCCCTATTCTGGTGTGTCCGAAGACAGCGACAGTGTACTCATAAATAAAATAAATAAATAAATCTTTAAAAAAAAAATGGAAAACCAAGGCAGGGCAGCAATGGTGAACACCATTAATTCCAGCACTTAGGAGGCAGAGGCAGGGGGATCTCTGTGAGTATGGGGCCAGACTGGTTAACATAGTGAGTTCCAGGATAGCTGGGACTGTATAGTAAGATCCTGTCTCAATTAAACAACAACAGTGAAAACAGGGCTGGAGCAATGACTCAGCAGTTAAGAGCACTGGCTGTCTTGCTGAGAGGTCCCAGGTTTGGTTCCTAGCACCCATATGATGGTTCACAACCATCTAACTTCATCCCATCCCAGGGGATCTGACATCCTCTTCTAGCCTTTGTGGTACTTTATGCATGTGGTGCATAGCCTATAGATATACAATGCACATAAAATAAGAATAGATGAATCTTTCTTGGAAAGAAGATCAAAACAGAGCCAGAAGGCACACTTTAGCTCTCTAGTCAGCAGACACCATTTGTGTATTACAAAGTTGTTTCTTTCTGACCATAGTTCTGGCCTCTGTGGAAGGACCAAGGATAGGCTGATATCAAATGACTTCTCCTGGCAAATCCTAAGTCAGATTACTACTCTGTTTATGGTACCACAATTAAAGGCATGTAATTATCCAACAAAAACAGTATAAATGTTACACCATTTATAAAGCAGTACATAGCTAAAGTCTAGCCAAAACCACAGTGTAGATCCACAAATAAAGCAAGCTGTCGGCCTTCAAGTTTCTTTCTCTCAATTTTTTTTTTCTGTTGTTGCTTTTTCAACACAGAGTTTCTCTGTGTAGCCCTGGCTGTCCTGGAACTCACTCTGTAGACCAAGCTGGCCTCAAACTCAGAGATCCACCTCTGCTTCCTGAGTCACCAGCCCTGCTCAGCCTTCAAATTTCAAAGGCCTTCTCAGTGTCAAGAGTTCAGCATGTACAGAGCCTCTGTAGAAATGGCAGGGTGAAAAAACAGGAGCCCACGTGAGTCAGCCACTGAGTCATGAGTTCAAATACAAGAGACACATAGAAAGTTTACTGTCTTCTTGGGCTGTGAGCTCTTATACAAACCCCTCCATAACACTGCTTGCCTCATTTGTTCAGTGTACCCAGTACACTGTTTGAACTGTTTGGCAGAAAAAAAATGATGAAATTCTACTTTAGGCTACTTATGGGGTAATGAAGCAAGAAAAAGAGGATGTCAAGGGCTCAGAGACTTGAGTGAGGGAAGTTGATTAAAGGCAGGATGAGAACACATGAGACAAAGCCTTTGAGAGGGTACAATGTAACCTACTAGGGGTCACTGAAGGCCATAAATATCCTGATCTGTGGATGAGCATCTGCAATCTCAGTACCTGGGATTTCTGAAGCAAGAGGAGTGTTCAAGGTCAATCTGGACTACATATAACAAAGCCAAAAATCCTTCATCAATGGGTGGTTGTGGCAGTTCAGCAATTAAAGGTGGTATAAACCACCTTTATACCAAGCTGAATGTTTTAGTCAGTATTGTCTAAGGAAACAGAACTAACAGAATGAAGACAGATATGTAGATGTGCATATATATTATGAATTATTATATAACATTATATAATAATAAATGATTTATTAGAATGACTTACAGAATATCATCTAAGTAGTCCAACCATGGATATGTCATACTGCAGCAGTTGAGAACCTGGTAATAGTTCACAATACTGGATGTCTCCACAGTCTCAATCTGGCACCAAAAACTTGGAGGATTCCTGAAGAACTTCTGTCCCTAAATGTACGCTGGAAGCCTAAAGAAGGTGGCTCTAATATCAGCCCAGAATGCAGTAAGAACAGGAGATGGGCTTGCCTACTGGCATGCAAAGCAGGACTTCCTTCTTTCACAGCCTCTGACCATCTGGGCTGCAACCAACGAAAAGACACTGCCCACATTTGTGGATTTGTTGTTGTCTTTACCTTGCTTTTTCAGGACAGGGTTTCTCTGTATAGCCCTGGATGTCCTGGAACTCTCTATACAGACCAGGCTGGCCTTGAACTCAGAGATCTGCCTCCCTCTGCCTCCTGAGCGCTAGAATTAAAGGCTTATGCCACCACACCCTGCTGATACTGCCCACTTTTAGGAAACATCTTTCTGCTTCAAATGATCAGATCAGGAAAAGTCTTTTGCAAGAGTGCCAGAGGTTTGTATTGTTCCAGATCCAATCAAGTTGACAAATAAGACCTGAGCTCCACCCCTGGGACCACCACAGCAGAAAGATGAACGGGCTCCAACAAGTTTTCCTCTGACCTCCGTAGGAACCTTATGGTACATGCTTGGGGGTATATACTTAAGTGCTTGTGCACACACAAAATGGATATATTAAAAAGGATTTTAAAAACCGTGATCCAGTGCTGCTCTGAGAAGGTGTGGTGATGTACTCCATGTGATTTTAAACCTTGGAGGATTTGTGAATAGAAGCAAGAGGATCAGCTCAAAGGTTGTTCTTGGCTATAATATACTGAGTTTGAGGCCAACCTAATCTCTATGAAGCTAATCAATCAACTAACCAATAAATCAATCAATAAAAGAAATGAGGTTATGAGACTTTGAGTATCAGCAGATTGTTACACTATAAAATTTATTATCCAAGCACAGTGGGACACGCCTTTAGTCCTGGCACTCTGGAGGCAGAAGCAGGCTGATAGATCTACATGAATGTGGCCTACATAGTGAATTCCAGTCTAGCCAGGGCAACATAGAAAGACTATGGCTCAAAAAAGAAAAAAATATATTATACTAAGCTGTGTCCTTTAGGACAAAAGATAATTGTTGACTAAGATCTCTAAACTTTTAACTGGAATTTTTACTATCAATATGAAACCTTTCAAAAGAAACAAATGTTAGCCAGGCGATGGTGGTGCATGCCTTTAATCCCAGCACTTGGGAGGCAGAGGCAGGCGGATTTCTGAGTTCGAGAGTTCGAGGCTAGCCTGGTCTACAGAGTGAGTTCCAGGACAGCCAGGGCTACACAGAGAAACCCTGTCTCGAAAAAAACAAAACAAAACAAAACAAACAAATGTAGCACTGAGGACCAAGGCAGGACTGACTCTGCCAAAGCTATTATAATGAGATGTTGGGCACTAAAATGAAGCCCAAAATGGTGGCATTAGGACATAAAACTAGAATACAGGCTCAATAATGCTGAGGAGGTGGTTTCTTCTGTTTAAGGGTTTCCCCAGAGTCCAGGTGAGGAGCCTGGCACATAGTAGGCACACACTTATGAACAAATGTCATGTTAAGACATATGGAGTTCCCCAGCTCCTGAGTTTGCCATTTCCTTCCCTCACACAGAGACTCTGTATCACTAGCTTCCTAGGGATGCCATCACATGTGTGTCTCTGGGAATCGAGTTTCCAGACTCATATGTTCAGTGGTACATGCTGGGGTCTCTTGAGTGGCCCATGAAGGCATCGTGAAGAGAAAGAGATTCAAACCAGCAAGCTGTTGCCCCACACAGGTTATGATGCAGCAAGAAGGCCCTCCCTAGATGCTGGGATCATATGCTTGGTCTTTCTAGCATCCAGATAAATGTCAATTCTTTATAAATTTTCCAGCCTCCAGCATCTACTTTTAGCAACAGACTAAGAGGGCCAGTAACAAACACAAATAAGTAAATACATGTAATAAAATACTTTTAAAAGAAAACAGATGAGGACATCATACACAGATACGCGCACACATACACGCATACATGCATGAACAAACACACACATTAACACACACACGCACACACACTCCAGTTTTTTAACCTAGTGTAGACTAGAATGTGATAAATAGCCCAGGGTGGCTTTGAACATATGGTCCTTCTGACTCAGATCCTTCTGAGTACTGTGACTGTGGCTACAGGCGCCTATTGCCAAACTCCAAGGCTATGGAGAAGGGGAAGAGAGGAGAGTTGAAACAAGGTGTGGTGGAACATCTGGAAAGAGGAATCCTCAGTTAAAGACTTGTTCCATCAAATTGGCCTGTGGACATTGTCTGGCTTGATGACTGATGCGGGATAGCATACTCCATTGTGGGTGGCGTCACTTCTGGTCCCATGGCCCAGAGCTGACTAAGAACGCTGTGTGTGAACAGGAACAATGGAAAAAATCCAGCAGCAACTTTCTTCCAAGGTCTCTGTTTCAGTTTCTGCCTTGGCTTCCCTTGATGATGGACTAGGACCTGCAAACTAAAATACCCACCCACCTGCTTTTTTTGTGGATGTTTGTTTGTTTGTTTGTTTGTGGTTTTCATGGTGTGTATCACAGCAACAAAAACAAAGGTCTGACTGTGCAGTCCTGGCTGGCCTGGAACTTACTATGTGAACCAGACTAGCTACAAATTGGAAGTAATCCTCCTGCCTCTGACACCCAAGTACTTAGATGACAAGGGTGTGCCATCATGCCTTGCTCTGTTTTAGTTTTTCTTAATTAATTAATCAACTAATTAATGTAGTATATATAAGAGGAGATGAGGGGAAAGAGAAAGACAGAGCATTAGCTAGAGAGACCTTCTGGGTGCAGGCTTCTGTCTCCACCTCCCATTTCACAGGGGTACCACCCATCTGGCATTTTTCACTTGGGTTCCAGATATTAACCTTGGATCATTGGGCTTATGTAAGTAGTGCTTCTGCCTGAGAAGCTGGCTCCCTGGTCCCAGTTCTCTCTTTCAGGCTTTGTTTGTTGTTTGTCTGTCTGTCTGTTTGTTTGTTTGTTTGGATTGAACTCTTGATCATCCTGCCTCTACTGTCTAAGTGCTGAGATTACAAATCAGGCTTATTTGGTGCTGAAGATGGAACCTGGTCTTACGTATATTACGTAAGCACTCTGCCAACTGAGCCACACACCCTGCACATTTACTTCTGGCTATACATCCTCACCAGGCCCTCACCTGAAAAGCAGCAGTGTGAGCGTTGGGCTCCTATGGTGAAGTCCTATTGGACTCTACCTGCCATTCACACACTGATTACTAATCCTGAGATTCCTCACCTTCCTGACTCCTTTCTCAGCTCAAGATCTCTCCTTTCCAGCTTCCATAAGTCCTACAATTTTCTTCCTTCTCAAAATCTCACCTGGTAAGTTAGGACAGACACAGTGAGCACTGCCTGGGTCCCTACGTAAAGCTTCCTTTCTATAGAACTCGGTCATCCTCTGATGCAGACTTAGTCCCAGCATACAAGAGCTCTCCTTGCCTCCATGCTAGACATTCTTGAAGTTCAGATAGTCTTCTGGTTGATTTAAACTATAGTTGTTAATTCTCCATTTCAAAATTATGATTAACTAGATGTAAGTTTCAACATTTCTTGCTTACATTGACCCATTCCATACTGGTCTTCCTTCAAGGCACTAATGCTTAAGAAAAAAATATCAGTTTGTTTTTTCAGACATGTTTTTCTCTGTGCTCACATTGACCTCAAACTCCTTGTGTAGCTAAAGATAAGCTTAAACCTGCTTCTACCTCCCTAGTGCAGGGACACATCACTAAATCTGGCTTATGGGATACAGGGAATCAAATCCAAGACTTTATGCATGCTAGGCAAGCAGTCTACCAACTGAACCATAGCCCCAGCATGCCCCCAGTTGCTTTTGAAATTAAGCTGCATTTTATTTGTTGTGTGTCTATATATTTGGTCGTGAATGAACCATGGCTTGTGGAAATCAAAGGCCAACCTGCAAGAGTAGATTCTCTCCCTCCAATATGTGCCTCCCAGGTATGGAGCTCGGTTTTCAGACTTGTCAGTGGATGCCTTGACCTGCTGAGCCACCTCACCAGCTCCTGCCCAAATGCCTCAAATTTTAGACCAGTCTGAACTGCTTAGAAAGTTTGGACTGTACAGCAAGGCCTTGTTTCCTTAGCGTATGTATATATGTGCATGTGTGTATATGTCCATATGTTCATGCAAACATGTGTCCTGATGCACTGGTGAGAAACAGAAGGCAACTTTTTTCCTTTCAGCATGTGGGTCTTGGGAATAAAACTCAGGGAGTCAGGCTTGAAGGCAGGTGGCACCTTTCCACAGTCAACCATCTCCTCAGCTCTATGGCAATAGACATTCCCCACTCAAACCCAGCAGTGGACTGAAGTGGAAACTTCTAGTTCTTTTAAAAGTTAGTTATTCATATAACAAGGACATATGCTCCATTATGTTCATAGCAGCCTTCTTTATAATAGCCAGAAGCTGGAAAGAACCCAGATGTCCTTCAGCTGAGGAATGGATACAAAAAATGTGGTACATTTACACAGTGGAGTATTACTCAGCTATTAAAAACAATGAATTCGAGAAATTCTTAGGTAAATGAATGGAACTAGAAAATATCATCCTGAGTGAGGTGACCCAATCACAAAAGAACGAACATAGTATTCACTCACTGATTATTGGATAGTAGCCCAGAACCTTGAAATACCCAAGATTCAACTCACAGACCACATGAAGCTCATGAAGAAGGAAGACCAAGTTGGGGTGCTTTGGTCCTTCTTAGAAGGAGTAACAAAATACTCAAGGGAGCAAATATGGAGACAAAGTGAGGGACAGAAACTGAAGGAGGGGCCGTCTGGAGACCATTCCACCTGGGTATCCATCCCATGTGCAGTCACCAAAGACAGATGCTGAAGAAGTCAGGAAGTGCATGCTGACAAGAGCCTGATAGAGATGTCTCCTCAGAGGTCTGCAAGCGTCTGACATATTCAGAGGCAGATGCTCACAGCTAACCATTGAACTGATCATGGGGTTCCCAGTGGAGGAGTCAGAGTGAAGACTGTAGGAGCTGAAAGGGTTTGCGGCCCCATGAGGAGAGCAACAGTACCAACCAACCAGAGCTCCCAGGGTCTAAACCATCAGCCTGGGAGCACTTAGGGAGGGATCCATGGCTCCGGCTGTATATGTAAGGGAGGATGGCCCTATCTGGCGTAGGTAAGAGAAGAGATCCTTGGTCTCATGAAGGCTGGACGCCCCAGTGGGTGGGAATTTGAGGGTGGGGAGGTGGGAATGGGGGGTAGGTAGGGGCACATCCACAGAGAAGCAGGAGGAAGGGTGATGGGATAGGGGGTTCCTGGGTGGGGAGGCAGGGGGAAATGGGGTAAGGGGATAATATCTGAAATGTAAATAAAACATCCAATAAAAAAAAAGTTAGTTATGTCAAATGACATTTTGCTGGGGCACACGACAGAAAGGATGTCTTGCTAAACCAAACACATGAAAGACTGTTTTCCTGAAGCAGACACAGGTGAAATGATGTTTGAATATTGCAAACATGTGGAAGGACCATTGATTAAGGAGTATAAATATGACCCCACAGACAGTGGGAGATGAGTATTGAGCATTGGTTTGCTCCACCTCACTATGCTTCACTAACGACACCCATGTATCGGCTCACCTTACATAGCCTTGCTGAGCTCAACTTGTAGTAATGCTGCCATTGAGAGAAACTCGCCCAAGAACTGCTTGTGAGGTTCCTGCAGCAACTTGCAGCTTTGTCAACCTCATTTAAAGCCTGTTGGCGAGCATGGTGACTTCTTCAGGATTGAACTACAGCTGTGGGGTCGTGCCTGGTGTCTGCTTGCTGAAAGGACTAGACTGTAGCTGGTGGTTCAGCCCTGGTGCCTACCTGCCTAGAAGACTAGTCTGCAGCTGCTGATTCATATTTAGTATTTGCTACAGGACTGAAGTGCTGCTGAAGAAGATCAAGCTTCCCCCCAAAGAACTATCGCTGAGCAGGTCCACTTCCCCCATATCCTAACAACTTTTCTATTCCACTACCTCTGCTGGGTGGTGGACTAGAGGACAGGTTGAACCCTTATTAAAAGTAGGTTGCAAAACATTTATGTCTACAGTAGACATTATTGTAGTCCCTGTAGTTAGAAGAGGGTAAAGAGACTAGGCTATAGTCATGAGTGTTTACAACCTTTAGGTCATGCCCTTAAAAGAAAAAGAATCACGCCCTCCCTTCTCCCAAACAGCTGGCTGGAGTTTAGACTTGATGGCAAGCCCTGGAGCAGTCACTGTACACCAAGTGAGTATAAAAGCTACCTGCTGGCCGGGCGGTAGTGGCGCACGCCTTTAATCCCAGCACTTGGGAGGCAGAGCCAGGTGGATTTCTGAGTTCGAGTGTTCGAGGCTAGCCTGGTCTACAGAGTGAGTTCCAGAACAGACAGAGCTACACAGAAAAACCCTGTCTCAAAAAAAAACAAAAAAAGAAAAAAAAAAAAGAAAAGAAAAAAAAAGCTACATGCTGAACAAGCAGAACAGATGTTTTGCTTTGTTTTGTTTTTCAAGACATGCTTTCTCTGTCTAGCCCTGATTGCCCTGCAACTCAGTCTGTAGGTCGGGCTGGCCTTGAACTCAGAGATTCACCTGCTTCTGCCTCCCAAGTATTGGGATTAAAGGTGTGCACCACCACTACCCAAAGATTTGTTTATTTATTTATTTATTTTTATTTATATGAGTACTCTGGGCCGGGCAGTGGTGGTGCACGCCTTTAATCCCAGCACTTGGGAGGTAGAGGCAGGTGGATTTCTGAGTTCGAGGCCAGCCTGGTCTACAGAGTGAGTTCCAGGACAGCCAGGGCTATACAGAGAAACCCTGTCTCGAAAAACAAAACAAAACAAAACAAAACAAAACAAAACAAAACGAGTACTCTGCAGGTGTCTTCAGACACATACTAGAAGAGTGCATCAAATCACACTACAGATGAAAGATAATTTTATGCTTAGAGTCACCACAACATGAGGAACTGTATTAAAAGGTCAAAGCACTAGAAAGGTTGAGAGCCACTGGACTAAAGAGTACAGATATATCTCCTTAGAAAAGGAAAACAGAATAGATAATTATGGGTTAGGAGGAGCTGAAATAAAAGGATCAACGTGGGAAGGGCTGGGGGTAGGAGAGGGAAATACAGGAAGAGACAGCTAAAGTTAAGAGGTATTTGAGGGGTTGTATGGAATCCTAAAACAGCAGAAACTTCCTAAAATATACACATATGTAACGGCAAACTAAATGAAATTGCCAAATAGTAGGGGAGACAGAGTCCTAACTTGCTATCTCATCACCAAATGAAGCTTCCAGTTATAGGATTGGGTTACAATTAATTGAGTTTTAGCCAAAAGGGTCCCATGGGAATCCCCAACAACCCAGGCTGCTGCCTAGACAATAAGTCGCTCTCTACAAACTGATAGCAATTTCCCATTGCTAAAGACAACATCCACACAACTCATTGAACATGGAGAAGTTAAGCTGGCACCTACCCTAGAGCCTTTAGGCCTACGTCCCACTGTCTTACAGAAAGGCATTCTGCATGCTACCAAAAGAGAAAAAGTCAACACCACACCAGTCTCAGCCCCTTGGTGTACCAGGCATCCTGCTTGCAAGATCTGCTAGGGCAATGGTGACACATACGTGTGAAGTAACCAACCAATAACTGACTTAAGGACAACTCCATGAGATGAAATCCATACTTGGGGGAAGAACCAGACACTAGATAGCCCAGGGACTTAGAGTAAAATCAAATACTATTGGAAAAAACAAACAAATAAAACAATCTTCCCAAAAGCCATAGTGATAAAATTACCCTAATGACATTCTGCTATATTTAGGTCAGTGCCTTGCTCAGTCATCATTAGAGAAGCTTGTCCTGCAGCAGATGGAGACAGATGTATAGAACCACAGCCAGGCACTACACAGAGTGTGGGAGACCCTGAAACACTAGATGGGATGGTTCTACCAAATCCCTCCTCTCGGAGCTCAAGGAGCCCCTCAGAAGAAGAGACAGAAAAAGTGTAAGAGCCAGAGGAGATGGAGGACACCGAGTAACCAAAGCCCCCTAAATCCACAGGAGCAAAGCTCATATGAACTCAAAGACAGAGGCAGCATGCACAGACAGGGCCACACAGGTCTGCACCAGGCTCTCTGCATTCATAGCTTCTGGGTTGGGGTTTTATGTGAACTAGAGAACCTCTGATTCCTGTGCCTGCTCGTGGGTTCTTTTCCTGCAGTTGGTTTGTCTTGCCCAACTTCCATGTGATAGTTTTTACTTTATAATATTTTATTTTGTTATATTTTATTATTATCTCTTAGAATCCTGTTCTCTTCTAATGAGAGACAGAAAGGGAGTACATAAGATGGGAGAGGAGATGGGGGGGGAACTGGGAGGAGTAGAGGGAGGGGAACTGTGATCAGAATATATGTAAGAAAAGAATCGATTTTTTTGTTTTGTTTTGTTTTGTTTTTCGAGACAGGGTTTCTCTGTATAGCCCGGGCTGTCCTGGAACTCACTCTGTAGACCAGGCTGGCCTCGAACTCAGAAATCCGCCTGCCTCTGCCTCCCGAGTGCTGGGATTAAAGGCGTGCGCCACCACCGCCCGGCGAATCGATTTTTTAATAAAAGGAAAAATATAAAATAATATACACATATATAAGATATATATATAAAATACAATATAAATACATATATATATGCGCTTTGTCTTTGAATATATGTGTGGTCCATAAGCTAACACTGAAACAAAAAAAAACCAATGATTTTTAAGAATATATATTCATGGAGACTTCCGGTTTGGGACCGAGCCTAGAGCAGGTCGCAGGCAGCAGCTCCGTACCCAACCGCAGAAAACCAAGAAAAACAGGGACTCCCAGGAGCTTGAACTCACGCAGCATCCCAGGTAAAATTGAATCACCCGTGATGCCTGCTATTAGAAGTTCTAACCCAGATGGACCAGAAGCCAGGAGCCTCGCCCTTACCCTCACCCCCTACCTTTTCCCACCTGTACAAGGTCCCCTGAAGCTGGGCAACTGCAAGATCCTGCTTGGCAACTGCAGATAGACTCAAAGCAGTGTACCATATCATCTGAAGAATAGCAGGGAGACCATAACTCAAGCAGTGTACCATATCTTCTGAAGAATAGCAGGTTGCAGTCTTCCTCGCCCCCACGAATAACCAGGACCCGCCAGTCGGGTCAAGTGGCACCCAGACGTGGGGCTCGAGGCACAGACCCATCCGGACGGACCCTCATTGAGAGGATGTGCGCACGACATCAAGATTGAGCAAGACAGAGATCATCGCCCGTGACCTGTCGTCCACGGAACCAGGTTGATGCTGCCATCAAGAAGGCAGTTGAAGTTCATTACCATCAGCTGAAAATTGCAGAGGATCCAGAAGTGACTCCGCAGGAGACTGACACAGCTGTCAGCTCCCCTGCCTCCCCCTACGGTCGACCCCTAGACTTCCACGCCCTCCAGAAGGGTTCCTGGTATGCCTGGCTTTGCCCTCATTTCTCTCGCTAGAGAGCTTGGCCTCTTGATCACCACAACAAAAATTGGCTTTTTCCTAAACCAAGGCCACCCTTGATATGGCCGCTAACATTGGGAAGCCTTCCTTTATGACAATATTACACCCCAAACTGACAAATGGTTGGTAACTTGAACATTTACAAGAGACTAGGATGGCTGTGAGTTAGCCCAATGACGGGATTATTGTAGGTCCACTTCCCAGGGGCCCACCCAATGCAGCCGAAAAGGAGTGCGTGGTGCTGGGAGTGGGTGCAGCCTACATGGCCTAAGACAGGGCTCTCATCCTCCTTTCACCCACATCAGAGTCCCTTGACGTTGCCCATCGTCGACAGCCTAAAGCCTTCGACCATCGATGTGACTCGTCTCACATCAGTGTTTTGGGGTTGTGAACTTGTCTAAGACCCCCCATAATTAGACATCCAAATTCAAAACTCACATAGTTGGGATTGAACATAAGACGCCTTCTCTAACTAAACAGAGAAGGGGGAGATGCCAGAAGCCAGGACCCTCGCCCTTACCCTTACCCCCTACCTTTCCCCACCTGCACAATGTCCTCTGAAGCTTGGCAACTGCAAGATCCTGCTTAGCAACTGCAGATAGACTCAAAGCAGAGTACCATGTCTTCTTAAGAATAGCAGGGAGACCATAACTCAAGCAGTGTACCATATCTTCTGAAGAACTGCAGGTAGATCATAATTCAAGGCAGTGTACCGTATAGACCATGACATGTTTCAAGGCACAGGCCAAGAAGATTTTGTACTTTTCCACCACCTGGACCCTCTTACCCCCTCCCCTTGTAAAACATGCTATAAAAAAGCATTTCATGTTCAAAAAAAAAAAAAAGAAATAAAGAGCTAAAGTAATGTGAAAAAAAAAAAGAATATATATTCATATATAGTTTTTGTTTACTGCCTGGCCTGTAACTCATTAGACTAGGCTAGCCTGGAACTTCCCACGCTGGCATTAAATGCATCTGTTACCACCACACCATGCTATAAAATATTAATATTTTTGAGCTGGATCAGCAAGGAGGCATGCACCTACTTCCAAGTGGGCCTACCTGATTTGTATCTCCAGGACTATAGTAGGAGAAAATCTACTCTCACAAGTTGTCCTCTGATTTCCATACTTGTGCTGTAGACAGGTACTCACACGCATGCCCATCCACATATACACAAACACAAACATAAGCCTATGCACATACACATGGAAGATAAATAAAATGTAATAAACAGCTAAAAACTCAGAACCTCCAAGTTCTCCTTTGTAATCATTTCCCCCTCAACCTCCCAAAGCCAGAAACAATCAATGCTACAGTTTTTAATTTTTTCTTTCAAATAGCTCAGCAATCTGATGAGTAGTGTCTGATTCAGGGCCATCTATGTCCTCTCTGAGTGTATGATTTTGGTGATGGGAGTGAAAATATTACTGTTGTCTTTGGGGGTCTCTAAACCTTCAAGACTCACAACCCCCAGGTTCTCCAGACACAGCTATTGTCACTCCTACGTAGAAGCCCTGGTGCCCTACATCCCACTAGATCCCTTTTGTCAACTCATGCTGGACTTTCTTCACCCACACATGCTGGACAGCCTTCACCCACTAAGGTCACTCCCACTGGTCCCTTGGACAAAACCAAACAGGTGAACTATATCCTGCTGTTGACAGTAGCCTTCTCAGATTGTGGTCAAGAAGTTTGACATGTCCATGCAGGCTGTCACTTATCTGACATGCTGGAGCCCAAGAAGTCTTTCAGATTTGAAAAAAAAAAATGTGGAGAAAGAGAGAGAGAGAGGAGCTATCATGGGAATGGAACTCAAATCTAAACATAAAATTTTTGTCTCCTATATGCTTTAGACACACAGTATGAAGATACTTTTCTGCAATATTTTTACTGCCCCTAGCCATGCCTGGTGGCACATATCTGTAATCCTAGCTACTCAGGAGACTGAGGCAGGAGGATCAAAAGCTCGAGTCCAGCCTGGACAATTTAGCAAGCTCTTGTCTCAAAACAAAACATGGAATAAGATCTGAGGATGTAGATCAACGATAGAGAGCTTGCCCGTATACAAAAGCCTAAATTCACTTACTGGCATTGAAGAAAGATGTTGACTGGGCTAGCGCTTTCACTGTGACCAACTGCACAAAATCTGGTGCAGACTTTTCCATTGCAGTACCGTGTCAGCACTCAAAAAGGAACAGCATCTTTTTACAACTAAAAAGTAATATTTTTTGACTCAGTTTGTAGCCCAAACTGGTCTCACTCACTATGTAACAGACAATGATCTTGGGCTCCTGATCCTCCTGCCTCTACTTCACAAGGGCTGGTATTACAAACATGCACCAGCATGCCTGGTTTATGGAGTGCTAGGGATGGAACCCAGGGCTTCCTGCACACCAGGGAAGTACTCTGATGAGCTCTATCCCCTGCTTCAAGTGCAGTGATTTGGATCCATTTCAACCTGTAGACACATCACATATACACTATAATCAGCCCGCTATAGAATGAACATCTCTAATCTGTTGTCTTTAGTTAACTATCTATCAGCTTTACCCATTTGTTAACTTGCAGAACACATTCAATGGTGGCTGAGTGAGTGGACTCATGATTGAAGCCAAAAGAAAATCTCAGTTAGTCCATATTGATGTAAATTGATAAGCACAAGCCATATACCAGCTATAGTTCCAAGAGGTTTTGTTTCCTATTTGCACAACTCTGCAAGTTACATGCTTTTATGAATTCCACTTTACAGAGGAGGCAAAGAAACTATGGAAATTGTCTAGGGCCAGTCTCGGTGAGAGACGGCAATCCAAACACTGCCTGGCACAGGGGCCCAGACTCTGCCACGCTCTCTTTTACTTCTTTCCCTTTAATTTTTCAGACAGGGTTTTGCCAAGATGCCTAGATTGACCATCAAGTGACAATCCTCCTGCCTTAGCTTCCTAAGCAGCTGAGATTACAGCTCTCAGGATCACTAGGCATGCCTAAATTTACATTTTGATCAGTGCTAGAGATTGAATTCAAGGCCACACACGTGCAAAGCAAGCAAGCATACTGAGACATACATGTTCCTCAGCTCTCATCACATAGGTTATGGCTGAGACTTCTGGTCTTGCTACTGTTTTAAGACAAAGCCTCACTTGGCTGGCTGATGTGTAGGTTGATATTGTACACCAGGCTGGCCTCCATTCACAGAGATCCACCTGTCTCTGTCTCCCAAGTGCTGTGATTCAAGGCCTGTGTTACCATACCCAGCCGCCTAAGAATTTCAAAGGCTTGCTATAGATTCTCCTATCCCATTAGCAACTAAAGCCAATTCAAAAGTCTTAGTCAAACCATTGGTTAACTCTGGGCATTTTTCACCACTTGTAGTAGTAGAAGCCTTTAATCTCCACCCTCTTAGGCAAAGGCGGGCACGCCTTTGAATTCAAGGCCAGCAAAGGCTACACAGTGAAACTGTCACCAAAAAAAAGAGTAGTCTGGGTCTTGTGTGCACAGTGGTAAAGAGGATAGTCTGTGGAGACCAGGCTTCCACACCAAGACTAGAACACAATCCTCACAGGGACTCTGCTTCAGGATGATTTTACTCTAAGCAGTTTTCTACAAGTTCTCTGAATAATCCAGCACTTGGGAGACTGAGCAGATGGATGACCACAAGTGAGAGGTGTTAGCAAGATCCTATAGAAAGAAAAAAAATTAATAAAAATAGACAGACAGACAGACAGACAGACCCCTCCAGGCTGGGGAGATGTTATAATAGGTAAAGGTACCTGCCATTAGGCCAATGGGACCACCAAGAAGGAGAGAGCTGAGTGTCAAAATCTGTCCTATCCTGGAGAAAACCAAATTCTACTGTTTTACAAAAGGAACATAGCAGCACAATGACACCTAATGACATTCTGCTATACTCACAGATCAGTGCCTTGCTCAGCCATCATCAGAGAAGTTTCCTCTTGCAGCAGATGGGAACAAATACAGAGACCACAGCTGGACAATATGCAGAGTGAGAGACCTTGGAACACTCAGCTCTAAGTAGAAAGTCTCCATCAAATCCATCCCTTCAGGGTGTGGGGAGGAGACTGCCATGAAGGAAGAACAGGAGAAGGAAAGAGGGGACGGGAAGGGGAGGGAGAAAGGGAGGGGGAAGGAGGAAGAGGAGGAGGAGGAGGAGGAAGAGGAGGAGGAGGAGGAGGAGGAGGAGGAGGAGGAGGAGGAGGAGGAGGAAGAAAGATTATGAGAGCCAGAAGGGATAGGGACATTAAGAAAACAGCCTTCTAAACACAGCAGGAACAAGAATACACGTATGAAATGGGAAACTGAGGCAGCAAGCACAGGGCCTGCATGGGCCGACACAAGATGGGGTTCTAGAAAGAGATGTGGACACATGCCACCATCCCTAACCCAGAAGCTATCTCCACTCAATAACTACTTGCAAAAGAAAAATTTGTTTTCTCCAGGGAAAATCTCACTGGGGCAACAAACTATTCTTCAGGGTGGGCTGCATGCCCAGCAGCATGAAAAGAGGCTCAAGGGTGTCTTTGTAGGTCCCCTGTCTCAGAACATTGTATCATTTATTCGTCTCTCTCTCTCTCTCTCTCTCTCTGGTTTTTCGAGACAGGGTTTCTCTGTGTAGTCCTGGCTGTCCTGAAACTCGCTCTGTAGACCAGGCTGGCCACAAACTCAGAAATCTGCCTGTCTCTGCCTCCCAAGTGCTGGGATTAAAGGTGTGCGCCACCACCGCCCGGCTTCCTTTCTCTCTTTTTAACCTACAAGTCCTTTGCATATATATTATGACTTCCAGTTTTGTGTTTGGTTTTTGTTTGTTGGTTTGTTGTTGTCTGAGGCAGGTACTCTGTAGAGCAGGCTAGCCTTGAACTTAGAGATCTGCCTGCCTCTGCATCTGCAAGTGCTTTGATTAAAGGCCTGTGCCACAATGCCAAGTCAAAATTAAAACAAACAAACAAACAAACAAACAAAAACCTATTTCCAATGAAAGAAAACAGAAAGAAAGAATGTTATCCTATTGTCTCCCACTCAGGTGCTATGTACACACACTCGTTTTCTTAGGGTTTCTATTGCTGAGATGAAACACCATGAACAAAAAGGAAGTTGGGGAGGAAAGGGTTTTATTCTGCCTATATATGTATGTATAAGTACATACATATATACACATGGTCATGATTCATCATTGTAGGAAGTCAGGACGGGAACTCAAAGAGGACAGGTACCTGGAGGCAGGAGCTGATGGAGAAGATCATGGAGGGATATTGCTTATTGATTTACTTCTCATGGCTTGCTCAGCCTGCTTTCTTATAGAACCCAGGGCCACCAGTCCAGGGATGGCACCACCCACAAGGGATTGGTTCTCTCCCTTGATCAGTAATTGAGAGAATGCCTTACAGCTGGATCTCATAGCATTTCCTTAGCTGGGACTCCTTTCTCTGTAGTGACTCCAGCGTATGTCAGTTAACACAGAACCAGTCAGTACACGCCTAAGTTAATTAATTAACTTATATGCACAGTGTTGCACATTTATACATACATATATATTGTGCTATACCTTTGACTGGCAAGTTGACTGGATTTAAAATCACCATGGAGACACACCTCTGCACAATTCTGCAAGGGTACTTCAAAAAAGGTTACCTAAAGTGGGAAGACCACGCTGACTGTGTGCTGCCCCATCCCATGGTCCTAGACTGAATAAAGGGGGAAACTAGGAAGTAGCCAAGTTGCCTTCATCCCTCTGCTTCCTGAATTAGTAAGCATCGGAGCTACTTCAGGGCACCTCTCCCTCCTGCCACCATGCCTCTCCAGCTGTAGTGGATGATAAACAGGTGTTTTGTCATGGAGATGAGAAAAACAACTATACACTTGTGAATAGTTTACCACTGCTGCCCATGGTAGGTGCATTCTGTCAACTTCCTGAAAACCAGAGTAGCATGAGCTCAGTTTAGAGGAAATAGAAAATTAGGTTTGCTTTATTACCTAACTAAGGTTTTAATCTTTTATTGGTGTTTAGACGGAGTCTCAGGTAGCCTCAGTTGCTGGCTGCCACTGGCCTAGAACTTGCTTAAACTCCCGTTCCTTTTCTTCCTCCTCCTCCTCCTCCTCTTCTTTACATAAGTCTTACCTAGCTCAGAGTGACATCAAACTCACTATATAGCCAAGGGACAAGTTTGCTTCCTGATCCTCCTGCCTCAGCTTCCCAAGCACTGGGATTATCTGTATCACCATACATTACATGTCTCACCATACCTAGAAAAGTTAAGTTTCCTTATAAGTCTCAAATCACAATATTTTTTCCAGTCTTGTTTTACATTTATTTCAGGTACACTTTTTCCCCGAAGTGTTGTAAGGCCCATGGTAGTGTTCTTGCACTAAGGAGCACTAGACAGAAAGAATCACTAAGACACAGGCACAGACATATGGCACTGTGGATCCTGGAAAGGACTCTGATTTCAGTGTGGAAGTGGAACCCAGAGGCAGCCAGCCTCCACTGTAAAAGTGCGTGTCAGCAACCAACCCTTTTACTGCTCTGCAAATGCCTGAGTGACTGGGGAAGTACTGGGGATGATAAATGTGGACATGTAGAGAGTTTGCACATGTGGAATTCACAAATTAGAGGGACCTTAAACAACACAGCTTCTTTCTTTCTTTCTTTCTTTCTTTTTTTTTTTTTTGTTTTTTTTTTGTTTTTTTTTTGTTTTTCGAAACAGGGTTTCTCTGTGTAGCCCTGGCTGTCCTGGAACTCACTCTGTAGACCAGGCTGGCCTCGAACTCAGAAATCCACCACTGCCCAGCAACAACACAGTTTCTTTGCTATCTTGAATAATGTTAGCTGAAGCATTGGGTTTGCATTCAATAGTGCAACACTAAACCCTCTGATTTAAGAGCAGAAAACAGTTTGTTTTTCTTCCAATAGGCTATCTTCACAACAACAAATGTGCCAATAATTATAGATATGAAAATGTTTTGCCGGGCGGTAGTGGCACCCGCCTTTAATCCCAGCACTTGGGAGGCAGAGGCAGGCGGATTTCTGAGTTCGAGGCCAGCCTGGTCTACAGAGTGAGTTCCAGGACAGCCAGGGCTACACAGAGAAACCCTGTCTTGAAAAAACAAACAAACAAACAAAAAAAAAAACAAAAAAAAAAAACAAAAAAAAAAGAAAAAGAAAAGAAAAAGAAAAGAAAATGTTTCCCCAGGTACCAAAGATAGGAGTATCCATCATAGTAAACACTTGCCATAAACCAAGCTCTTTGCCTCTTATCTCAATATTTTCCCTCAGTGATCCAGTGAATTCTGTGAGTTTCATTCTGTTATTATCCAGAGCATCTGAGGGGGAAAAAAAAAAAAAAAACAAGTCTGGAGACTTCTGAAATTTGGCCAGAGGATAGTCAAACTTGTCCTCCAGTCCAAGTCCCAGCCTGACCAGCCCCACAGACAATCCCTCACCATTCTGCCTCTGATTTATGACTAAAGAGGCAGAAATGGGAGCACCAAAACCTGTCAAGAGTCAATACACATGTAGGGCAAGTCTCAAAAAGCCACCCTAAATCATCATCGGTGTGTTCATTGGCTCCCACTTCTATGAGATCTGACAGGCACCCAACATGTCTCATTCATCTTTGTATTCCTAGTGACATGGTATCAGCACACAGATTTTCCTTTAGCTTTTAGCTTCTTAATGTTAAAGAATCTGTCTCAAGAGCAACTTCCTAGCATCCTTAAATCGATATGAACATCCACACAAAATGTGCAATTAAAATCTGAAGTCGTGTTGGGGTTGTGGGATAAGTTGATGACTGTGGTCATGAGGAAGGTTTTAGGTAAGATTCCAAGCTAAGAACAGGAATTCCAGGTTTAGTCATAATACGTGATTCAACACTATGGGCTTCATATACAGCTTCATATATAGCTTCTAAGATTTATAATTGTTAGGGGCTGGGCTGGAAAGTTGGCTCATTGGTTAAGAATACTTGTTGCTCTTCCAAAGAATATAAATTCAGTTTCCAGCACCCACATGAGGCAGCTTACAATCACCATAACCCTAACTCCAGGGGATCTGACACCCTCTTCTGGCACCCGTAAACAAAATTGAAGTTTAAAAAAAAAGGATGTATTACACATCGATAGCACCTCTAAGCCAAGCATAGTAGCTTGTTTGTCATCCCAGCACTCAGGAGGTGGAGGCAGGAGGACCACTGAGAATACAATACCAGTGTGGCCTACAGAATGTGTTCCAGGGCCAGCCAGGACTATATCCCATGTACTTGAAGAACCATCCATTTCCTCTGCTAGACATAGAACACAGTCATCTTTAGCTTTTAGCTTCTTAATGTTAAGGAATCTGTCTCAAGAGCAACTTCCTAGCATCCTTAAGCGATATGAACATCCATACAAAATGTGCAATTAAAATCTGAAGTCGTGTTGGGGTTGTTTTCTCTGCAACATTTGCTCATGGAAGAAAACACCATATGAATATGTGTTCTCCAAAATGATGAATTTATAGGGCTAGAGGTAATGATGGCTGAGCTGCTGAGGGGTCAGTTGCCAGCACCTACAGCAGGCACTCATAAACATTTGTAACTCTAGCTTCAGAGGAGCTGATGTCTCTGGCCTCCAAAAGTAGCCACACTTATGTACACATGTGCTCACACACAATTAAAAATAAAGTAAATCTTAAAAAAAAAAATGAGGCCAACTTAGAAATTTCCTAGCAGGAGAGGAGGAGAGAGCAATTTCATTTTGTCATGGATATAACGTAAAAAAAAAAAAAAAAAAAAAAAAAGGAATAACGGGCCTTCCAAACAAGGCTGAGGTCACACCCACAAGAGGAAAAGAGAACAAGGCAGCAAAAGTTTCCCTGAAGAGTTCATCAAACACAATGTCAAGTTTTTGCTGAAGTCAGCTAAGGGCCATTATTGCTTATGTTCCTGTTGTTTTGTTCAGGGTAGTACAGATTTCTCCTTCTGGGAGAAGAGTTCCATGTGAGAACCAGTGACCAGTTAAGGAAAGCCATTCATCATGTGCAGCCACGATCTTCCTTTCCTGGAAGTCCCCCAAATACATGGAAAACCGGGCAGGACCTGCAGAGGAAGCTGGGCTCACACACACTCTTAAACAGAAAGAAACAAGAGCGCTTCACAAAATACTGTGGAAACCTAGGCTGGGGATGTGCTTTTAATTCAGCATGTTGGAAGTAGGGCAGGAGAATCAAAAGTTTGATGTCATCTTTAGCACAAATTGAGGCCAGTCTAGAATATATGAGACTCTGTCTCAAAAAATGGAAAGAGAGACAGACAGAGAGACAGAGAAACAGACACACGCACACAAAGAGAGAAAGACAGAGAGAGAGAGACAGACAGAGACAGAGAGACAGAGAAAGAGACAGAGAGACAGAGACAGAGAGACAGAGAGAAAGAGAGAGAAAACAAAACAAAGGTTAGGTGAGAGCTGGGGCACTGGGCAGGGTGGCTCACACCTTTATCCACAGCAGTTGGGAAGCAGAGACAGGAGGATCTCTCTGAGTTCAAGGCCAGCCTGGCCTACATAGTGAGTTACAGGAAATCAGGGCTACATAGAAGCTACTATTCCAAAACCAAAGGAGTGGGAAAAGAACTCTGTTGGCTTCTTTGGAATCATGATGATGCACAGAGAAAACTCGAGGCAACGCTATGACACAAGACAGCCTGCCTTTGGCTCCCTGCCTCCATACTCTGCTGTGTGGTAACTGTCATCAGATCTTCCTGCTTCCCTGCCCTTGCACCCGTCACACACCACGCCATAGCTGAAACTGAGAGAAGCTGCTTGCTTCTGGGAGGCAGTGGGACACGGCTTCATCCAACAGCTACACTTACTGGTGATCCATGCGATTTCAGAGTGATTGGTCTGTAGAATCCCAGGCTTTGGAGGTGGACTGGGAGAGTTTGGGAGAAAGTCCCTTTGTGATACACAGATTCCTCAAGAGTAAACAAGAGCTGTCATGCTTTCACAGAAGCCAGGTTGTGATAAATGATGACCGCTTGCCTCCCCCTCCATCTCTGCAGCTTGTCTCCCTCCCACTTAGATGGATTATTTCTCCTCCTCTTCCTCCTCTTCCTCCTCCTCCTCCTCCTCCTCCTCCTCCTCCTTCTCCTCCTCCTTCTTCTTCCCCCAGAGTCCAGTTAGTATAGACTATGTACAAATAAATAGATCACTTGTTTTTTAATGTATAATTTAAAATTTGAACCAAAAGTATTAGGAACTGTAGTGGAAATTTTGGTTTCTTTAAAAACACAGAAATGTTATTTGAATGTTTTTGTTTTAATCCCAGGTATGGGATATGGGGCTGCTTCAGATTGTCCACAGCAACTATGATTTGTCTCATGCTCTGGCAGGGGCATGATACTGCCAGCTGAAAATAGTTTACATTTGGAATTCTGGAGACTCTTCAGAGGGGATATAAATGCTACAGCCCCAAGAGAGGTGGCAGCTGCTGTTGCTGTCGCTTGTTGGAGAGACCCTGACTGCGAGCATCACACTTGCCTCACGGAACTCAATGCCCCTAATCAGCACAGAGTCTAAAGAGACCCATGTCCTCTCCCTTATCTTTCTCTCTTTCCTACCTAGTACTGGGGTTGGAAGGGGAAGAAGGGGGGTAGAAAAAAGACTCTGTAAAGTAAAAGAAGTCAAGTTACACTGAACCATTATTTCACTGTTCAAAGCATCTAAAACCAGACATAACCAGCCATATATCTCTTTTCTTAGAAAATGTTCCTCCGGGCGGTGGTGGCGCACGCCTTTAATCCCAGCACTTGGGAGGCAGAGACAGGAGGATTTCTGAGTTCAAGAGTTCGAGGCTAGCCTGGTCTACAGAGTGAGTTCCAGGACAGCCAGGGCTACACAGAGAAACCCTGTCTCGAAAAACCAAACCAAAAAAAAAAAAAAAAAAGAAAAGAAAAGAAAAAGACTTCAATGCTAGATGTTGCAATATGATTAAGATGATCACAATCAATCCTCAGCTGCTATGAAAATCAGCGTGATGAATGCGTCTTGCTGAATGGCCAGCGATCTCTACATACGAGGCTAGACCAGCGATCTCTACATACGAGGCTATTCAACAATGTCGCTCTGCTTCATCAAGTTTCTTTTCCTTCATACAGTGAACTAGAAGCAAAGAGTCACAAAATGTACCGTCATGAGAACTGATGTTTGGACCTCATTTCCATGAAAAAGTCAGGTGTCCTGCATGGCTTGACACCATGCCTTGACTGTGTTGTCAACAGAATGAAGAAAGAGCAGATACTGAAGAAATGCAGACCTGTGCACAGGTAAGCTGCGGTACAGTGGGTTGTGTGCACTCTGCTGGAGCTGTAAAACAATTACATACAGGGAATGAGTTAGGGAGTCTCTGTAGGAGATGTCTGTAGGGGAGTGATCTTTTAAAAAGGAAGCTGCAGCTGCTGGTTTTTGCACACACCGGACATATAGTCGACTTAAACATTTGACAAAGCCACAGGAAGGCTTTTCCACCCTTAGGGACAATCAATCAGTAAGAAAGAACATAAGAATCAGGGAAATGTTCAAGTTAAAACAAGTTCATTTACGTAGCTAGGGGTATGTGGAGAGCTTTATTTTACCTTCTTTTGTTTCACACACACACACACACACACACACACACGCACGCACACGCACACGCACGCACTTGAGCAGTTCTGAAGATTGAACATAGGGCCTTCTGCTTCATAAGCAAGCACCTGACACTTTGTTTTGTTAATTTTTAATTATTCGTCTGGGGCAGGAGGACAGGTGTCTGTGTATTTGGTGCAGTGCCCTCAGAGGCCATATTCGCCTGGATGTCCTGTAACTGTATTTGTAAGTATTTGTGAGCTGCCCATTGTAGGTGCTGGGAACTGAACTCTTCTGGAAGAACATTTTTCTAACCCATGGTTTGATTTTTTTTTTTTTTGACACAGAGTCCCACTATGTTACCCACACTGGCCTCCAGATCCTGATCTTGTTGCCTCGGCCTCCCCAGTGCATAGCCACCATACATACTATATTTTCTCACATCCACCTGGGACGGCATCCATTCTTTATACCTTCACCCAGTCTCCTCCTCCTCCTCCTC
This sequence comes from Grammomys surdaster, assembly GCF_004785775.1. Taxonomy (NCBI): domain Eukaryota; kingdom Metazoa; phylum Chordata; class Mammalia; order Rodentia; family Muridae; genus Grammomys; species Grammomys surdaster. The sequence goes on from NW_021621098.1 coordinate 7,340,114, forward strand.
CTCTTCTTTACATAAGTCTTACCTAGCTCAGAGTGACATCAAACTCACTATATAGCCAAGGGACAAGTTTGCTTCCTGATCCTCCTGCCTCAGCTTCCCAAGCACTGGGATTATCTGTATCACCATACATTACATGTCTCACCATACCTAGAAAAGTTAAGTTTCTTTATAAGTCTCAAATCACAATATTTTTTCCAGTCTTGTTTTACATTTATTTCAGGTACACTTTTTCCCCCAAGTGTTGTAAGGCCCATGGTAGTGTTCTTGCACTAAGGAGCACTAGACAGAAAGAATCACTAAGACACAGGCACAGACATATGGCACTGTGGATCCTGGAAAGGACTCTGATTTCAGTGTGGAAGTGGAGCCCAGAGGCAGCCAGCCTCCACTGTGAAAGTTCGTGTCAGCAACCAACCCTTTTACTGCTCTGCAAATGCCTGAGTGACTGGGGAAGTACTGGGGATGATAAATGTGAGCTCTATTTTCTTTTTGTTTATGTGCTGGGCAGGGTTGTTTGTTTTGTTTGAGAGTAGGGAAGTGTTAGCCATTGAACTGAGAGCCTCACACATGCTGGGCCAGCACTGAGTCACACCTCAGGCCCAGAGATTCCACTTTACAAGTTTCTGTTATGAGCATGTTTTACATTTGAGCTGAGAAAAACAATCCCAGGAATCCAGGAAAGCCTGAGCTGGGCCCCTGTCTTGAGTGGGAAGTCAGTCAGACTGCTGAGGGGTCAGCAAGTTATTCAGCAAATATTTAGCCAGTATCTACTCTGCATCAAGCAGGGGCCGCAGGCAAATGCTGGCACTGATGACTCTAAAACAGCCACCAGTGGACCGTCACATAGAGGCAAGATTTTACCTGACTTACCCTATGGTGTGCATGAGTGTAAAACCAAAGCTAGGCATGATCTCAGTACCAGAAAGTGGAAGCAGGAAGGTGGAGACTCAAGGCCAGCTTATGTTATATAGTAAATTTGAAGCCAACCTAGGTTATCAGAGAATCTGCCCCTCCCCCTCCCCTGCTCCTGCTTCCAATTGCTACCACCACAAAAACAAAAGAGTGAAAAAAAGACTCGCCTGTGATAGAAATGACTATTGTAAATTATGTCTGTAAGAAGTGTCTTTTGTGGGCAGATTTGAGATACAGAATTTGCTTATCATGAACTAGGACCTGGTTTTCAACTCCTGCACTAAGAAAATAAATATTAAAATATAAACAAGTATCTTTTCATACATTGAATGATCTCTGTGTGTCTTTAGAGAGGTTCCAGACAGGAGCTGAACATTTCTCAACACTATTTGCCGGATCTTCACCTCTGACCCAGATGGAGGGCTCTACAACCTGCGTTTGTTTTGCTTTGTTTTGAGACAGGATTGCAGGTTGCTCAGACTGGCCTTGACCTTGTCATTGGCCAAGGATGACATTGAGCTTTTTAGCGCTTGGTACAGGTGTGCACCATCACTCTTGGGTTCTACATGGTGCAGGGGGTCAACCCCAGAGCCTCATGCAAGCCAGGTGAGCATTGTACCAACTCAGCTGTTCACGGGGTTGAAGTAACAATAACTATTCCCATAGCCTTCTACTGTGATGTTCTGAGGACAAATTATGTTTTAAAATATTACCAAGGGTGAGGCACATTAGAGCGTGCCCAGGGCTGGAAGGTTGACACAGAAGGGTCATGATTGGATGCCAGTCTGTGTTGCTTAGCAAAATATTGTCTCAAAAAACAAAACAAAACAAATATTCTCAAGGGTTGACTAATGGCTCAATGGTTTAAGAGTATGTATTGCTCTATCAGAGGATCAGAGTTTTGTTCATAGCACCCACATTGGGTGGCTCACAAACACTCGTAACTCCAGCTCCATGGCATATGATAGCTGCTTCTAGCTTTTGTGAGCACTCACATCTGCATGCCCCCCCCCCACACACACACAAAGAGAGAGGAGAGAGAATACTTTTTTGTTTGTTTCGGGTTTTGTTTGTTTGTTTGTTTGTTTTTTGAGACAAGGTTTCTCTGTATAGCCCTGGCTGTGCTGGAACTCACTCTGTAGACTAGACTGGCCTTGAACTCAGAAATCCACCTCTATCTCCGAAGTGCTGGGATTAAAGTTATGTGCCACCACAGCCCAGGTGAAACAAAACTTTTAAATTGCATCTGGATTCTTTGTCAGAAAAGATCTAGAATTGCTGTGGAAGGCTTAAAGCACCAGGAGTTGGCACCAGGGTGTGGAGGCAGATGCTTTACCACCGTTGTCTGAGCATCGTACTTTCAGAGGTGTTTCGGTAAGAGGGACAGCAGAAAAAATGTAGAATAATAGTCTTTTGTTTGTTTGTTTGTTTTGAGATAGGGTTTCTCTGTGTAGCCCTAGCTATCCTGGAACTCACTCTGGAGACCAGGCTAGCCTCGAACTCTCAAACTCAGAAATCCGCCTGCCTCTGCCTCTTAAGTGATGGCATTAAAGGCATGCGCCACCACCACCCGGCAATAGTCTTTTCTTGTGCTTATCCTATGGGTCACTGAAGGCTGCCTAGACTGGCAGAAACCACAAAGCCTGTGTAACATATAGTACAACTGATAAGCAGAATAATGAAACCACCTTCTGGAAAACAGCCCAGTAATAACGATTCAGAGAAGATTCACTGATGAGTCACAGGTGTTGCCATGTGTTTCTGTGGTTCCAGCTACATGCAAGGCTGAGAAAGAAAGAACCTTGAGCCCACAATCTGGAGATCAGTCTAGTCAACAGGAATCCTAGGCAACAGGATGCTCCTGTATCTAACAAAAAATTCTGCCTCAACTTGTCAATTGCTGGAATTCCTAGTGTGTTCTACCATGCTTGGATTGAAAGAGATACAAGGTAGATGGAGTCAGTCAGTGTATTAAAGTGGAGATTATTTGCAGAAGGACGACTCCATTGTGTGCCTCTGGGCAACAATGGCCTGAGGAGGACCCCATGTCTCTCTGGCAGCAAGAAGGACCTAGGAGAGAATGTGAGACAATAGAAGACCATTCCATAAAGCAATTGGCCAGGACTTTTCAAGTGTCAGTGTTGTAAACGTCAGAGATTGTTCTAGATGAAAGAAGCCCAAAGAGACAGGACAGTATGAACAGTGGTTCCCTGCATTAAAGTCTGGACCCAACTGAATAGAGAACAATTGAAAAAAGTCAAATTGAGTTTGGGATTTGATAAGATCATGTGTGTGTGCCTGTGTATGTGTGTGACTTGTTTATTTATTTGAGATTGGGTTTGACTATGTGGCCTGGGCAGGCTCTACTTTAAACTAATGGTCCTCCAGCTTCAGCCTCCTGATTGCTGGCTTTTGTTTTTTATGGTTTGTTTTTGTTTGGTTTGTTTGCTTTTAGACAGGGTCGCACAGTGTAGCCTAGGCTGATGTGAAACTTGAGGTCTTTGGCTTAGGCTTCTAAGTGCTGGAATTATGGATGTATATATACCACCTTGCTTGACAGGAATAATATATCAAATTTTAATTTCCCAGTTTTGACCACTATACTCAGATACTGTCCTATTAGCATTGAAATAAATGGTATTTATCATATTTGTGTGTGGGTATGTGTGTGTCAGAGAAAGAGAGAGAGAGAGAGAGACAGAGAGAGAGAGAGAAGAGAACCTATACACACAGCTTTTTCTTCTTCTTTTTTTAAAATTTATTTATTTATTTATTTATTTATTGGTTTTTCGAGACAGGGTTTCTCTGTGTATCTCTGGCTGTCCTGGAACTCACTCTATAGACCAGGCCTTGAACTCAGAAATCCGCCTGCCTCTGCCTCCCAAGTGCTGGGATTAAAGGTGTGCACCACCACTGCCCGGCTTTTTAATTTATTTTTATTTTATGTGCATTGGAGCTTTGCTTGTATAAGGGTACTGGATTCCCCTGGAACTGGAGTTGCAGACAGATGAGAGCTGCCATGTGGGTGCTGGGAATTGAACCTGTGTCCTCTGGAAGAGCAAACTACTTAACTACTGAGGCATCTCTCCAGCCCCTGAACAAGAGTTTTCTTAAAATCATCTTTTTTGTGTGTGTAATTTTGTTGTTGTTGTTTTGGTTTTAGAGACAGGGTTTCTCTGTGTAGCCCAGGCAGTCCTGGAACTCACTCTGTAGACCAGGCTGGCCTCGAACTCAGAAATCCACCTGCCTCTGCCTCCCAAGTGCTGGGATTAAAGGCATGTGCCACCACTGCCCAGCTTGCTTTTTTTGTTTTTTTGTTTGTTTGTTTTTTTGACCAGAAGAAATCATGGTGATTTCCAAAACTCCTGTTAAGAGCAATAGAGGAACAGAAGATAATCAGAACAGTGATTTCATTTTCCTCCATTATTCACCACATGTGGAGTATAGAACAATTCTAGAAGGTTCCTTAAAGACAGTTCTGATCAGAAAGAAGCCAGTACAACCTTATCATTGTTGTGAGACAGGGTTTCACTATGTAGATGGGAGTGGTCTTGAACTCACAGAGACTCTCGTGAGTGCTGGGATTAGAGATGTCAGTCACCATAGACCAACAACCTACTTGCCAAGAACACACTCCACCATGAGCCACACTCAACCCTATCTGTTAGACTTCGGCATGCAGCTTAGAACAGACAATACCAGACCAAACGGTTCTAAAGGGGAGGGGGTTTATTCAGGGCAGAGGGCAAAGGTCGGGAGAGAAACGGGAGAAGATGGTGGAGAAAGAGGAGAGAAGAGGAGGCCGGCCATGACCACATGGAGAGAGGGGGAAGGGAAGGGAGGAAGGGCGAGGAGAAGCTAGAGGCAAGAGAGTAAGAGAGTAAGAGAGAGAGGAGGAGGCAAGCAGCCCCTTATAAAAGGGGCACGCCTACCTGGCTGTTGCCAGGTAACTGTGGGGAGGAGCGTACCTGGGTGTTGCCAGATAACTGTGGAGGTGGAGTTTAGACAGAATACTAACACTATCTGCACATTGATTGTCTGAGATGGTCCCTAAAGACTTGTTGCTTTCCACTGACCCTCAGCACCAAGAGTGTCATGCATGACATCCACAGGTCTTGTGTACTTTATATTGGACACTGTTTGGGAAAGAAGCCCTTCATCATATTTTCCGTATATTTCTCCCACAGAGTCTAAAGCTTTAGTCTCAGACACGGACTGAGGATTGAAATGGCCTAAACTCAAGATCTGTGTTGTGTTTTAAAGTGTGTCCATGAAGTTCTGAGACTACTTAACACAGCTAAAAATCATTCAAATTTATTTTTGTTTATCCTATTCATCCATTCAAGCCTTGTTTGTTTTGAGCTTTTGAGATAGGCCTCAAGTTGTAACCCAGGCTAGCCTCTAATTTGTAATTCATGCCTCATGCCCACCCCACCCCCAGGGCTAAGATTACTGAAATTTTATGACATACCACGCCCCAAAAGATCATTCAAATTTAAATGTTCATACTCCACTCCCAACTGATGGCCCATACCAAAACAAAACCCAAGGACTGAGCCCTTTAATTCACATTCCTGCTTGGAGTCCTTATTGCTGGCTGGATATTCTCTGAAAGTCTGCAAGTAACAGGAATATCATTTTTTCTTTAATTTGTACATAAAAGAGCAATGCCAGCCTGTTCAAGGAATTGCAGAGTCAGGGAAGAAAGTAACTGGGGAGGAGATATCTGTCTTGTCTAATCCGAATGTCTTAAGGAAAGGTAAATCTCTGTCACTCAGGAGCCCAGCAGCCCCTAAGGTCAGGAAATTTTCTAGAACCAATCCCAGGATTCAAATGCTAAGTCCCTCAGTGTGAACATGGCAGCTAACCAATAAACTCATTCTGCTCTGCAGTGCTTTACTGGTTTAGGATGAGTGGCTGAAGTGAAATGCCACACTGCCAGCTTTATTTGCACATTAGTGAGGTAGGGAAAATAACTTTACCAAGGTCCAGAAAGAGTGAAGGTCCACCAACACCCCTGCCTGGTCTCTGCCACCCTCCACAGTGAGACTAGCTAGTCTTATCTGAAGGACCAGAAGGTGACGTTTCCTCAAATTGCTGTGAACTGATAGAGGGTAGAGTGGCCATAGCTGTGATCTAAGATAGCTGAGGTACAGTCAAGGTCTGAGTCCTCCCTCCTTTAACCACATTTGCTTTAACATCTCCGCGTAACCTTTAGGAAAGTAACCAAAAAGGACAAACGGCTGTGACAATTGCAACCTTAGACCTATCCTCCAGAATCTAAATCCTATAATCTCTTCAGAGGAAGAACTGGTTCAGCTGCTTGCTTCGTTTAAACATGCTATAGGCCTTTTTCTATTGGAAGGGGAAATGGATTCTGATTTCTACTTCTTCCCCTCTCCTTCCCCCTCCCTCCCTCCTTTCCTTCTTCCCTTTTTCCCTTCCTCCTTCCCTCCTTCTTTCCTTCCTTTTCTTTTTGGAGACAGGGTTTCTCTATGTAGCTCTGGCTGTGTAGAACTCACTGTGTAGACCAGGTTGACCTCCAATGCACAGAGATCCATCCACCACCTCTGCCTTGTAAGTACTGTGACAGATGGTGTGCACCACTGTGCCCTGATTTCTTAATTTTATTTTTACTTTTGAGACAGGACCACACTATATTGCTCTGAATGATCTCCAGTTGACAGCAGTTCTCCTGCCTCAGTCTCCAGGAAGCTGGGGTAACAGGCATGAGCCACAGTGACCTACTTGAGTCTTGCATTCTCTATCATGCCTTCCTAACATTTGGACTTCCTGTTCTTGAAGGACCTTAGGCAAAGCTGTTACTAATGTACCCTAGATCCTCTAGAGCCAACAGTCCTTACTGTCACTGTGGCTTAGCCTATGCTGTCACATGCTCCTGCTGAACAATTATGAGGCCCTAGAAAGAGTCTGAAACTGTACTGGGTCCTTCTGAGTCATTTTCTTGTAAGTTGCCTTTCTCCAGATTTAACAGGCCTGGTCAGATCTTCAGACATTCACCTGTTCTGTTAGCTTTGCTCAAAATCCACTTCCTTGGTGCCCTGAGGTAGATATTCTCTGTTTTCCAACCAGAAAGTGACTCACTCCCTCTGCTTGCTCCCACAGAACTGTCTGTAATAGAAGTGCTAGGCTATATTATTATAGGATTGTTTTTGTGGCGTTTATTGGTGGTGGTTTGATGGTCTTTGCTTTCCCATAAGCCATGGGTAGTTTAAGCCCAGGAACTAGGACTCACGTGGCCTTTTCTGTACCTTCAAAGGCAATCTTGGTGTTCAGAGGAGTGAGGACTAAAGAAATGTACATTGAGGACCAGTGAGGTGGCTGAACAGGTAAAGGCCCAGCCTCTGAGCCTGACAATCTGAGCTCAGTCCCCTTAATTCAGATGGTAGAAAGAGAAAACTGACATACATGTGCCATGTCACATGTGTGTACCCTTCTAATAAACACATGGTGGGAAAGAAAAATTAAACAAGCTTGTGACAGAGCCCACTGTGCTTGTGAGTATTTGTTTTGGACTTGTTGGTGTGTGTGTGTGTGTGTGTGTGTGTGTGTGTGCGCGCGCGGGGAGTGGGGGGGTTCCGAGGATACCAGAAGATATATATCGCTGGGCAGTGGTGGCGCACGCCTTTAATCCCAGCACTTGGGAGGCAGAGGCAGGCAGATTTCTGAGTTCGAGGCTAGCCTGGTCTACAGAGTGAGTTCCAGGACAGCCAGGGCTATACAGAGAAACCCTGTCTCGAAAAAAAAACAAAAAAAGAAAAAAAAAGAAGATATATATCTTCACATACACACACACACACTCACACACAAAATTATCAACAAATAAACACAGTATTTACTTATCTATTTATTTATACCATTAAGGCACCTCCCTACCCCAGTCTTTTGATTATTTCTATTGTTAGTAATAATGATTATAAGAAAGTATTGGTGAGCCAGGTATGATATTGAACACCTTAAATTACAGTTCTTAGGAGGCAGAGGTAAGCAGTTCTTTCAGAGCTGCAGGCTAACCTGGTCTACATGGCTTCAGCCATGCCAATATGGAGAGACCTTGTCTCATTCACACAAAAAAATGTTGACACATGCCTGTAATCTAAGCCCTCTGAAGGATGAAAGGCTGAGGCAGGAGAATTGCCACAAATTGGAGGGTAGCCTGGGCTACATAAGAAGTCCTAGGTAAATCTTCAGAGTAGAATCCTTTATAAAAACAATAGCCAAAATAATTCACATGTACATCTACTTCCAAGTTCCTTCTGGGAGGAATTCAGTGACCTGATTTTGAGCAGAGAACTGGAAGAGAAGGAGGTGCCACTGGGTCCCCTGGCAGTGACACTTACTGATGATCTCCCTTGTGTCCTTTCGTGCTCAGGCACTAGACAAAGCGTCTCATCTGTGTTCTTCAAAATACAGTTGTTTGGTGCAGACACAGTTCTTTCCCTCCACTCCTCTATAACTCCAGAACCATATCCTTGGCCCAGAAAAGCAGGGAACTGGAACAGTACGGGGGAGGTTTGAAAAGCACTGGGGAAAACTGAGAACTATAAGTATCCTGCTCTGTTTTGTTTTGCCCTCGTAACATTCAGAGTTCTAAGGATTTTCTTATTTAGTATTTTTCAACTGTCTAGAGATTCCAAAGTTTCAACAACGGTAACTGAAGCCAAGTCCTGGGGCATTGGAGGTTCTGCCTCTGCTGTTGTCTGTTTCACACCTCCTCCCTCCCTTCCTTCCTTCCTTCCTTCCTTCCTTCCTTCCTTCCTTCCCTCCCTCCCTCCTCCCTCCCTCCCTCCCTCCCTCCCTCCCTCTGTCCCTTATTCTCTCTTTTTCTTTCTTCTTTCTTTTTTTGGGTGGGTGGCGTCCTAGACAGGGTTTCTCTGTGTAGCCCTGGCTGTTGTTTTTCTGGAATTCCCTCTTTAGACCAGGCTAGCCTCAAAATCACAGAGACCTGCTTGCTGAGCTCTGGGATTAAAGGCTTTTTTCTTTTTCTTTGTTCTGTTAGTTTTTTTTTTTTTAAAGGCTGGGTCTAGCCCAGGCTGGCTTTGAACTCCTTACCTCCGCATCCTAAATGCTGAGATTAGATTGTGACATCAGGCCCATCTTAATCTACTTCTAAGTCTCCAAGTTTAAAAGACTAAAGCAAGCCAGCAGGAAGGGTGCACATGTAGTATCCCAACACACTAGAGTCTGAGGCAGGAGGATTACCATCCTGCCGTGGAGTGAATTCAAGGCCAGCCCAGGCTATTTAGTAAGATTCTATCTCAAAATAAAAAGATGAAGGAAGCCTGGGGACAGAACTTGTCTAAGGAGTCCATAGCATGTTTAGGACCCTATGTTGTCTCCCTAGTTCTACACATGTGGGCGCGCACACACACACACACACACACACACACACACACACACACACACGCACACGCACACATGCGCGCGCGCGCACACACACACATGCATGCACGCACATGCACGGAGAGAGAAGGAGGCAGGGAGAGAGGGAGGTGGGCAGGAGAGGGAGAGCAAAGCAAGGCTGGGGGTTCAGTTCTGCGGTAGAGAAATGTATTAAGTGCCAGCACCACAGAAATAAACAAACAAAGTTTTAATTTCCCCAACCCAAAGATATGAAGGTGTCTTTAAATGTGTTTTGTTTGCTCTCTTTTTTGAGGTGCAGAAGTTAAGAGCCCTGTGTGGTGTATGCTATAGTCTGTATTCTTAAGCTTCATCCCTTATAGTGTTTATCCTCTTCACTGGGTAGCTCTGTCTGACCTGGGACTCTATGTAGACCAGGCTGGTCTAGAAATAATAGAGATGTGCCTGCCTCTCCCACTGTATTCTGGATTAATATTAAAGGTCAGAGGACTGTCCTCTTGAAGGCACCTGGACAGTGTCTACTTAGAGGTGGTAGTCATCCTCCTGTTAACAACATCAGCTTCCAGGACATTGCTGAGTCTCTGGCCCTTTTCAGCTACTGGGGCATCTAAAAGCTGCCACAGACACTGTCCAAATTCAACAGTGAAAACTACACACAGGGCTTTTGTTCTAATTACACCATAAGGCAGAGGCAGGCTGAACATTATGAGTTCAAGGCCAGCCTGAGGTACACAGTGAGATCATGTCAAATAAATAAATAAATAGATAGATACTCTGTTCTCTACATCTGAACCTGCATTTGTCTCTGCCCCTACTAAGAGCCTCAGCTCTGCCCTGGCTTCTGCACTTTTCCTCACCCCGTCCCTGTCCTTCTCCCCACCCTGACCAAACTCTTCTTTCCTAGTAAATATGTACAAAGCACAGACTTCCAAGGTTCCAAATTCACATGGACTTAGGGCCTCAGTTACTCTTTATACTGTAGAAAGCCCTCTCTAACATGTTTTGTTTTGTTTTTTAACTTAAAAACAAGATCAGTATCTCAGCCATACTTAGTGGCCTTTTCTTCTAATCCCAGCACTCCAAAGGCTGAGGAAGATGAGCCACTGAGAATTCAAGGCCAGCCTGGTTTACATAGCAAGTTCTAGACCAGCCTGAGCTATCAGTGTCATCCATCCCCACATCCCCATCCCTGCCCTTCCCTCCTTCCCCCATTCCCCTCCCCACCCCACCAAAAATGGGGAGGGGCAAGGAGGAAGGAAGGAAGGAGAGGAGAATTGAAAGGAACAATATCTTTGTAACTTATTGAAGGTCAAATCTTGTCAGAAATCCCACTGTGCACTAGAGGACAAGGCGTATCCTAGTCTCCTAGTGACTTTAACTGAGACTTTCCCAACTGATTGAGTTAAACTAATGTGAATTCAAGAAGCAACCACTCCAGCAGTCTGTCCAGTCTGCTTCCCTCTACAGCATTACCACAGGAACAAACTACATCTACTTAGAGAACAGCACTAGCTATGGTCTTGGTATGACTAAAACACACCTAAGGCTACCCCAAAGAAAGCGTCCTGTGCATGTCTTCTCTCTGAGCATATCATGTATTCTCATGTATTTATTCTCTCTGTGTCTATCATGCATTCCTGGGTATTTATCATACATTTCTGTGTATTTATTCCCTTTGTGTCTATCATGTGTTCCTGTGTACTTATCCTGCCCCAGGCAGCTAATGACCCACTGCAAGGGAGCAGCTCAGAGAGCAGAGGTGTGATCTGAGTCTGAATCCCATCTCTGTTTATGGAGCAGCAGTAAAGGAAATGACCTGTAAAGCAGCAGCGACAGAGTCAGCACCAGGACTCTGGCTTTCTCAGGACCTAAGTCCTCTATGTTCTTTGTTATGTTTTCTGGAGAAAAACAAATCGTCACAAACATTAAACTCTAAAACCATGCATGCGACTGTATTCCCAGCACTTGGGAGGCTAAGGCAAGAGGATCCCATTGGTTTGAGGCCAGCCTGGCTACAGAATGAGAGTTTATCTCAAAACAAACAAAATTAAAATGAGAAAAGGGGGATGGGACTGGAGAGTTGGTTCAGTGGTTAAGAGTGCTTGTTCTTGGAAAGGACCTGGGTTCAATTCCCAGCATCCATATGGTGGCTTTCTACCTCCTCAGGCAACAAAATGCAGGTGGTTCATGGACATGCAACCAAAACACACACACAAAATAAATAAATACACAAATACATAAATAAATACATAAATAAGCAATCCAAAAGGGCACACGCCTTTAATCTCAGCACTCAGGAGGCAGAGGCAGGGGAAATTTTTGTAAGTTCGAGGCCAGCCTGGTCTACAGAGTGAGCTCCAGCAAGCCAGGGTTACAGAGAGAAACCCTGTCTCAAAACCAAAAGAAAAAAAGAAGGAAAGAAAGAAAGAAAGAAAGAAAGAAAGAAAGAAAGAAAGGAAGGAAGGAAG
>NW_021621098.1:7351975-7373463 GCF_004785775.1 Grammomys surdaster
CAGTCAGTGGTGGCACACGCCTTTAATCCCAGCACTTGGGAGGCAGAAGCAGGTGGATTTCTGAGTTCGAGGCCAGCCTGGTCTACAGAGTGAGTTCCAGGACAGCCCGGGCTACACAGAGAAACACTGTCTTGAAAAACCAAAAAAAAAAAAAGAAAACAAAGGCGGGAGGGGGGGGGGGGGAGGGAGGGAGGGAGAAAGGAAGGTGAAGGGCTGGAAAGATGGTTCAGCAGTTAACAGCATTTGCTGCTCTTTCAAAGGATTTTCAGGGTTTAGATCCCCACATTTAGGGGTAGTTCATATCTGACTGTAACTTCAGCTTCAGGGGATCTGATGCCCATTTTGGCTTCTGAGGTTGTACACACACACAAACACACCCGTAAAACATAAAACAAGTCCTCCAGCTCTCTGCTCATCCATCCTAAACCCTGGTGCAGTGCTGGAACTTCCACACTGAGAACAGCATGGCCCTTCTCACTGCTGTAATCAAGGCTTCCATCTGCTGTCAATTGTCCTTGTTGCTAAGCAGCAGAGCGGGATGGACACCATCACATTTCAGCCAAGAAGGAGAATTGTACAAAAGAAGTTACTGCTTTCCTTCCCCTTGACTCTTTCTGTGGATGTGACCAAGAGCAACTATACAGAGAAGACAGGGATGGGTTTAAGATGCCATCTCCAGGACTCTGTGGTTAAGAGTTCCATGACTTCCTGGGCTTGATGGTATGGACCTCTAATCCCTGCATGTCTTAGTTAGGGTTTCTTTGTTTTCTTTCTTTCTTTTCTCTTTTTTCATTTTTCTTTTCTTTTTTCTTTTCTTTTCTCTTTTTCTTTTCTTTTCTCTTCTTCTTCTTCTCCTCCTCCTCCTCCTTATCCATCTTCCTCTCCCACTTCCTCCTCATCTTCCCCCCTCCTCCTTCCCTTTCTTTCTTTGTCTTTTTGTTTTATTGTTATTGTTTTGAGACAGGGTTTCTCTGTACAACACTGTCCTGGAACTCACTTTGTATACCGGCTGGCCTCAAAGTCAGAGATCCACCTGCCTCTGCCTCCCAAGTGCTAGGATTAAAAGCATGTACCACCACTGCCTAGCTAATGTAATTTAAATTTTGAGACAGGATCTGATTCTATAGCCTAGGAACTCATTATATAGCCCAGGGTGGCTTTAAACTCTCAGCAATCCTCCAACCTCAGACACCTGAGTGCTAGGATAACAATCAAACACACCATTCCTGGCAGCAAATCACACATTAGTGGAAACGACTGTTAAGGACACCATGGCCCAGAGCATCAGAAGCCTTTCACAGAAAAGCCAGGATTGATGCTCCATTAATGCTGCTGGCTGTGACCTCCTCCATCCTCACAAGCACTCTGTGCCCGGAGAATGGCACCCAGAAGCCAGCTGGTTTCCCCTTGACTCTTTTGATGGTCTAGGGATTTCCATGCATGGCCTCAGTCCAATGGGCTCACACTTAGATTATTGTTTAGCCTTCATAATCTCTAACTTCTGAGGAAGGGTACGTATGTGAGCATGTGTGAGAGCGTGCACATATGCACATGCATGTATGAGTGCCTGCGTGTATGTGTGTGTGTGTGTGTGTGTGTGTAAGCTAAGTTAATTGAGAAAGTTGAATTTCTAGACAGAGCTAAAAACAGTTTGTACTTCAGCACCACTGAGTTAGTGAGCAAGGCCATTTTTACTCCCAAGACTCAGTAGTAGGTTGCCTTCAAGCCTTCTTCCATGGATAACTAGCATAAAGTGGGCAAGCTTCTTCTCATAGGATCACAAACCTAAAGCCAAGGCCTGATATCTATAGAACTGTATGATGATCTGCTCTAGCCACATAGTAGAAAGTGGGGTTGGGGGTGGTGGTGCTGTGACCCAGAAGCCCTGCTCCCAGGGAGTTCCTGTTTGACCCAGATCATTAAGGCTTCTACTGCAAAAGTGCATAATCGCTGGCTGGGCCATTTGGGAGGCTGAAGCTGGAGATTGCCACAAGCTTGAGGGCTATGCAGCAAGACCCTGACTAAAAACAAAACAAAGCAAAACAAACAAAAGTTAATAGCTTAAAAACTGAAGGCATATTTTTAAGGGCGTGTGGGGTGGTTGAAGGCATATTCCTTCCTCTCTCTCTCTCTCTCTCTCTCTCTCTTTCTTTCTTTCTTTCTTCCTCTCCCAAGACAGAGTCTCTCTGTGTAGCCCAGGCTGTCCTGGAACTCATTCTGTAGACTTGCCTCTGCCTCCCAAATGCTGGGATCAACGGCATGTGCTACCACTGCCTGGCAAGACAAGGACTTTTAATATAGCCTTAGATGGTCTGGAACTCACTATGTAGACCAGGTTAGCCTCAATTTTATAGAGATCCACCTGCCTCTGTCTCCCTGGTGCTGGGATTAAATGCACATGGCACTTTGTCCAGCTAATAATTTTTAACTATATGAGGTAGAGGAGAGAGGAAGGAGAGGAGGAAGGGAAACAGAGATGAGAGAGGGAGAGAGGGAGAGAGGGAGGGAGGGAGGGAGAGAGAGAGAGAGAGAGAGAGAGAGGCAGAGAGACAGAGAGAGAGAGAGAGAGAGAGAGAGAGAGAGAGAGAGAGAGAGAGAGAGAGAGAGAGAGAGAGAGAGAGAGAGAGAGAGAACAGAGTCTGGCCTTAAATATACTGTGTGTAGCTTAGGCTAACTTCAAACTTATGATCCCTCCACCTCAGCCTGCTCAGTCCTTGGATTACAGGCTACAGTGCCTACTTTGTTATGATTATGGTTAACAGGATAGCACAAGAGTGCCGTCATTGCCTTCTTTAAGGCCACTAAAGCAACTGTCCTGAAACATCACAGTCATTCTGCCAACTCTCAGTGGCTCACTATTGCCTAGAGACAAGAGGCCAAGCTCTTTGGCACCTCACACACCTCAGCCAAAGGTGGGTGTTTGTGTGTGTGTTTTGGTTTTTGTTTTCTCCCTAACCCTGAACATGCTCTTCCCTAGAATCCTACTCTCTCCTCTTCATACCCCTGAAGTCTCATCCCTCAGGAGTTTGGTCACATCTTGTCTCCTTTCTGATAACCTGCCATCCCAGGAATGAGAGCCACAGTGCTCTCCGATGTAGCCTGCTTAACTGATCACCTCCATTTATGAGCCTCGTGAGGCATTTAATGATGTGCCTGCCTGTCTCTGCTATCCCCTTCAGATCTTAAAACCCAGAAGATTGCTACTGACTTGTGATTATCTCCAAAACTGAGCCAGAAGGTCACAAGTTTTGTCTACTTTTCTGAAAAATAGAAGACATGGGTAATGAAAAAAAAAAAAAAGCAGGATCACTTCTTAAGTTGTTGACGACATTCTTGTCATATGAATAGAGTCAGAGTGTGTAGACACAGCCTAGAATACGAACAACCCACTAGTAGCACCCACATCACGAGTTTTTAAGTGAATGTCGGAGTCTCTCTGGATTTGCATCCCCCAGCCATGCAGCGTATCTAGGGTTAACTTGTGCAAAGCTGAGAAGGAAAAGAAGCTGTTGGGAGGCAGTGCTGTGGATGAGTTCTGGAATGCCTGGGCCCCTGGTACTGACTCACTCAGCAGTTTGTGGCTCACCTTCCGTAAGTCACCTGGGAATAGTAATCACCAGCCCAGCCTACAAGGTAATCAGGTCCAGGAGAGCAGCTGATAACATTCTTGGATCTCAGTCAGAAACTCCCCGGACTCTCCAGGAGGCAAGAACAATGGTGAACAGGAAACAAATCAGCCATTTTCCTGGCTTTTGAAGATCTCAGATTTGACATGGGCAGCAGACACGTGTAGGAGGCACAATGACACAGCTAGAATCGAAGGATATCACAGCGGAAGGACAGGCAAGCACATTTACTCAGGGAGCAAGGGAGGGACCAAAGCCTGGATCTGAGCGGCCAGGAGACAAGGGCTCAGGAGGATTCTGTGCTCCTCCTGGGCCACATGTGTTACATGGGTTATTTTACATCAACCTTCTAATAGTAGTGCAAAGTAAGGAGTTTTAGACCAGAGGCTGAAGAGCAGCTCAGTGCTTGCCACATAAGCGTGATGGTCTGAGTTGAATCCGCTACAGTCACATTTAAAAAATAAGACAAAATAAAACAAAAGCCAGGTGTAGCAGTGCACATCTGTAATCCAAGAACAAGGGAAATGGAGATAGGGTGATCCTTGGGGCTTACCCATCACCAAATCTAAACACACACACACACACACACACACACAGTTGCTTTAGCTCAAATCAGTTGAGCACTGTAAGGCTCAGTGGAGCTAGGTAATCTGTCTGAGCCCTACCAATATAACATTGGATTTTCATTCCCAGGTTAGCTGAGATGCCCTCAAGGAAATAGTAAGCAAAGAAGAGAGGGTTGGGCATTGCAGGAAGAGGGGGTATGGACAAAAGACACTGTGAGCCTGCCTTTAGTGCCAGCATTCAGGAGGCTAAGGTAGGCAGATCTATGAGTTCCAAAGATAGCCAGAGCTACACAGAGAAACTCTGTTTCAAACAAATCAGAAGAAAACAAAACAAAGGCTGTTAGACTAGGTTAGCTCTGAATACAATGAGACTCCCCCCACCCCCAGTGCCTATGAGGAATTGATTTGCTTTGAAGACCCCAAAGATATCAGAATTCTCAAGTTTTTTTTTCCCTATAAAATGGCATCATATGTGCTTACTACTTAGGCACAACCTTTAGAATACTGTAAACCAGCTCTAGATTAGTCACAATGCCTAACACAGCAGAGTGACAGGGAAAAGTGTGTACATGTCTAATACATAGAAAACATTTCATTCTATCTATCTATCTATCTATCTATCTATCTATCTATCTATCTATCTTCTTAGGTGTGTGTGTGTTTCTGTGTGTCTCTGTGCCAGAGTGTGTGTTGTAGAGATCAGAGAACACCTTGTGAGAGCCTGTTCTGTCATACTGTGTGGGTTTCAGAGCTGAACTCGGGTCATTAGGTTTGACTGCAAGTGACTTTACCTGTGGAGTCATCTAATCTAACCAGACTCAAATAAATAATTTTTCCAAATATTTTCAATCCACAGAGAGATGAATCTTCAAAAATAAAATCTGTAAACCTCAAGGATTGACTACCCTTTGTGTTTCAGCCCTAAAATATCATAAATTTTTAAATAATAGTAATATTATACTAATCACACTAATTCACGATTATCAGAATGCATTATTGGGTAATTATAACTTAATGGCAGATAAAAGTTTGTATAAGAATAACAATGAAAACCAGGCAGTGACAGCATGCACCTTTAGTCCAAGGACTCTGGAGGAAGAGGACAGTTGGGGCTTCACAGGGAATCTCTGTCTCAAAAAAAAAAAAAAAAAGAACAACAACAAAAAACAAAAATAAATAAGTAAATAACTATGTCTTGATATTTTTCAAAATGATCACTGCAATCAGAACTAATGAACATGTTCTCATCTCACTTTTTGTTGTGTTTTGTTTTATGAAGGAAAATCCATGCTCTCCTCTCCTAGAGTGCAGTGTTAGTAATTAGTCACCATATTGTACATCGCACCTTGAGAACTAATTTGCCTAACTGAAACTTAGTGCCTTTTACCCTTTCAATCACGGCTCAACTGTCCACTGTCTGATTGTGCAAGTATAATGTTTTTTAGATTCTACATGTAAGTGAAGTCCTGCTGAATTTGTCTTTCTGTATCTGGCTTATTTCACTTAGCATGATGTCCTTCAGAATTAATCATAGTGCCTAGCAGTTCCTTTCTCTTCTCTTCTCTTCTCTTCTCTTCTCTTCTCTTCTCTTCTCTTCTCTTCTCTTCTCTTCTCTTCTCTTCTCTTTCTTTCTTTCTTTTTTTCCTTATCTTCAGACTTATTTATTTCTATGTGTGCAGGCGTCTTGTTTGTGTGTATATCTATGTGTGCCTAGTACCTTCGGAGGCCAGAAAGGGGGTTGGATCCCCTGGAACTAGAGTTACAGATGCTTGTGAGCCAACATGTAGGTGCTGGGAATTGAACCTGAGTCCTCTGCAAGAGCAGCAAGTACTCTTAATCACAGAGCCATCTCCTCAATCCAATAATATCGTTCTTTATCCAGCTTAAAGCCATCAAATTTCCTCGGGCATTTCTCCTGATCATCAATCAAAAAACCTTGGCTAAGAGATTGTTTCGGTCACATGTGCAAAGTCCTAACAGAGGAGTGTCTTCAGAGCGTGGTGCCTACAATCTCCGGGTCTCCAGAGAGAATGGAAAGGATATGAGGCTTGAGCCTGCATTTCCTCATCTCTGTAAGATGGACTTGATATCTCCTGGATTGTTTCAAAAGATTCCTGCAACCTTACCAGATAGCATGCCAGTAGGATGTTTTGTGGGCAAGATAAGCAAATGTTTTCTGTAACCCAGGAAATCTCTTTAGGGCCCTTGGGAAGAGGGGCCTAAGGTTCAGAGAGTTTATTTAGAAGTCAGACATCTACAATTCAAAGAGCTCGGTTCTGGGGCGGAAACCAACACCTTTTGCACATCTGAACCACTAACAATGACTTGTTGCTGAATTGGCTGCTTTGCTTCTAGGAAGGTTGCTTTGTCAAAGAGGAAATTGGTTTTTAGTACAATGAGGTCTCTATGAGTTCAAAATCCTGCTTTCGAATGTTCTTACAAGATGCACAGTTAGCACTGATATACAGGAAATATTTCACTAGAATTAGAAGGTGCTGGTTCTGACAGCCACTCTTCGTTTATGTTGTCTACAAATTCCCACTGCAATAAGTTTGGTATGTGAGCAACAGCCACTCATTTATTTACTTTTGCCACCAATGAGTGAAACCAAAACACACTCCACTGTGCTTCCCTGTCCAGTTTGTGCAGAGTTGGGAGAAGAAAGGGAGAGCCATCTTGGAGAGAGGATGCCTCGTGGGTTAGATAGGGCTGGTAATGAGCTCTGTGACATATTTATGAGCCCAGCATGAGTTGCTCGGGCTGATAAGCACTGGTCATTGAGGGAAGGAAAAGTCACCTTTGTGTATATAAAATATACAAGACTCTCTGTCTAAAAAGGCTGGGCAGGAAAGCATTGAGTAAATAGAGGATATCCCTTCAATTATAATGTGAAAATTAAGTTGCTGCAAGAAGGTAGTTGTTTCCCTCTGAGTGAAATTCTCTTTAAGTTGAGATCAAGATCAACAGACTTTTCAGTCTTTGGGGGTTCGATTCTATCTAGGAAGCTGGAACAAAGAAACTCTTCCTTCTGAGAAGCTTTTAATACCCTACATGGTAGAATCATCTGTTCTATGGCGTTAAGTCTTGTTGCCATCTTGCTTTAGGCCATTAGTTTTCCTAGAGCTTTATAATCAACCCAAGTGCCAAAATTTCTTCAATAATCTCAAAGAACTTAACTATAGCTGGATGTGGTGGTTCAGGCCTCTCCTTCCGGCACTTGAGAGACAGAAACCTCCAGCCTGACTTTAAATAATGAGTTCCAGGTCCTGGGCTACAGAGAAAGGCTGTCTCAATAAAAACAAAAAACAAAACAAAACAAAAACAAGTAAGGGCTATGGGGGTAAGTCTTTCAAAACCAGTAACACAAATTGTGAATGATGATACTTGCCTATAATTTTAGCACTGAGACAGGAGAGTTGTGAGTTCGGGGATACAGAATGAGATCTTACATCATAAAAGTAAACAAAAAAGAAAACAGGCAGGAGAGGTGGCTCAGCAGTTATGACCACCGGCTGCTCTTGCAGAGGACCTGAATTGAATTCCCAGCACTATATAGCAGCGCACAGTCTATAGCAACCCCAATTCCAGGAGATCTCATACCTTCTTCTGACCCTCTGGACACTAGGCACACATGTGGTAACTTATATAATGTAGGCAAAACACTAATGCATACACATAAAAAATAAGTAAAATAATTAAATCCAAAAAGAAACACAGTAAGGATGGCCAGATCTCACTCCAAAGTACCTTGGTAGGAGGATTGTGTGTGGCCAAAAAAGAACATTCCCTGGAGATTCTAGCAAGATTAAGTTCCCTTGTCTTTGAGCTATCTTGGTCCATGATGATGGTCTCCCTCCCAACACAGTTTGCCACCTGCCTTGGCTTCTAGAATCTTCAACTCTGCCTCACCATGGCCCTTGGATTGGAACCCCATCCCCCACTCCTTAGTCTCCACTTCCTCCAGGAGGCGGAAGATTCCTCCTTGATAGTGTATCTCCTTTGGGAGCAAGGTTTGCATATCTCAGGGCCCACCCTTGGAATATTCAACCACCAACCACCTGCCTCCACTCCAGCACAATGGCAAGTTTCTGGGCATTGCAGTTTTGTAGCAAATGTTCTTCCCTCAGGCTCCTTTAGAAGAGATTTTCACCGGAAGAAAGCTGGTAGGAAAGGACCTTATCTTTGTAGACTTTTCTATGGAGCAGGATAAACTACAGACAATTGCATCCAGCAAGTTCCTCATTCTTGGATTCTACAATTTAGAGATTAAAGACTTGTACAGACTTGTTTTCCTTGTCCCTAGACTGTTTAGGACAGAGTTGACATTGCACTTGCTATAGTAAGACACTCCAGATGACTTCAAGTACACTGGGGAAGGCAGACATAGAGACACTTTCCTATAATCCCAAGACTGGGGAGGCAGAGGTCGGAAAACTGAGACAAATTAGAGGCTGGCCTAGGCTATCTTGTAAGTTCTAGTTCATTCAGGTGAGATCCTACCTAAAAAGCAAAACAAAAATCAAATAAACAATAGCAACAAAGTCTTTCAATAAAGTATATGGGATGTCAGGGCTACCTCAGTGGGTAAAGGTACATGCCAAAACTTGTAGCCTGGAGTTCAATCCCTAGAACCACTCAGTGGAAGGAAAGAAGCTGTTCATGTTGTCCTATAACTGCCACATACAAATTGTATCAAAATGAATTCTACCACCTTCACAAAATGATAACAAAAATCTAAACATTACAGGAGGATATGTGTTCATTACATCTAAGTATGTGTTCTCCTGTTGCTCAGTACTCTGTGGCCACATCTGAGATTCCTGACAAGTACAATGTCACTTCAGGCCTTGGCATATTGTTCCATCTCCCTGGGTTTCTTCCCCTAGAAGGCTGTGACTCGGCTTCTTCAGTCATAATCATGAGTCATCATCTCTCAGCTTTTGAGAGGCAAAAGATCAGGGGTTTTTGTTTGTTGTCTGTCTGTTATTATTGGTGGTGGTTTGGTTTCTTAAGACAGAGCCATGCTATGTAGCCTAGGTTAGCCTCAAACCTTTCCTTCCTGCACTGCAACACCAGGCCTTGCCCATTTTACTATCGAGGCCTCTCTAACTGTCCCCCATCCACACATGTATGCTCATCTTCCCACTCTATCACATGCCACCACATAGCTAACATGAATGGTGATGTGTTCCATTTATTTATGTCTTCTCTAGAATGAGGATGCATGAACAAATATCATGTCTGTTCATTTCAATGTCTCCAGTGCTCGGAACAATCCCAGCTGCCCAGCACTTACTAGATGCTCAGATCATAGCCAGCCAGGCTCCACAGGGAAGGAGTAAGATGAATACCTTTCATTCCAAATCAGGACCAATATTCTCTGCAGTGAGAGTGGGAGTCATATCATGCTACTCTTGAATCTACCTTCCACCTTTTACTAGCTTTGTGACCCTGAGCAGGACACCCTCACCTCTGGACCTTAAATTGTTATCACTGAAATAAGAATGACATTGTGTGCTTGTGACTAAGTCATTGGCACAATTCTACTATCCAGTGCTTCAGTGGGTGCTAGATTCAACCCTGATAGCACAGACCTACTATCCTAGCTCCTTGAAAAGCTGATCCAGTAAGTCACAAGGCCTGGGATACAGAGCAAGTTCAAAAGCAAACCAAACAAAGCTTAGTTATCTCAGCCTCAAAATAAAAGCTTAGAAGGGATGGAGATGTAACTCAGTTGTTAGACTGCCACACGATTACAGATGGAGCCCTGGGTTTGATTCCCAACACACATAAACCAGGTGTAGTAGCACACTTCTGCAACCCAGCATGTGGGAGATAGGGGCAGGAGGATCAAAATTCAAAGGCATTCTTGTCTACGTAGGGTGTTCTAGAATAGCCTGGGCTACATGAAATAGTGAGGAAGGAGGAGGAGGAAGAAAGCAAAGAAGAGATAGAAAGGAGGAAAGAAAGAAAGAAAGAAAGAAAGAAAGAAAGAAAGAAAGAAAGAAAGAAAGAAAGAAAGAAAGGAAGGAAGAGAAACAAAAGGAAGCAGAGAAAAGCTGGGCGGTGGTGGCACACGCCTTTAATCCCAGCACTTGGGAGGCAGAGGCAGGCGGATTTCTGAGTTCGAGGCCAGCCTGGTCTACAGAGTGAGTTCCAGGACAGCCAGGGCTACACAGAGAAACCCTGTCTCAAAAAAAAAAAAAAAAAAAAAAAAAGCAAGCAGAGAAAAGAAGTGTGAGAGGTCTGAGCCCAGAACATTGGTGTATACTCATAAACCTCCAACTTTGAGGCCAACTGGGGCAAAAAATTCTGTCTCAAAAATCATCTATTATTATTGCTGTGGCTTTTTATTATTCTGAAGTGTCCTGACACCCAGGGTAGAAACTCTTTAGCCTCAAAGCAGGGAGATAAAAAAAAAAAACCAACAAAAAAAACCTTTTCATCAACAGCTACCTAATAGAAGAGTGACTGTCCTCTGGGGTCACTAGAGCCTGTTCTTTCTCGTGAAGCATGGCAACTTATGTTTGTAATCCCAATGCCTGGGAATCTGAGATAGGATTTCTTGGAGTTTGAAGCTAACCTAGGCTACATAGTGAATTCCAGGCCAACAAGCAAGTAAACAGAGTTCAAGTGTAGTTGTGTATGCCTGTAATACCAATACTTGGAGGTAGAGACCAGGAGTTCAAAGTCATCCTGAGCTAGCTATCAATTCTGAGGCCAGCTTGAGAGAAACCATGTCTAAAAAATAACAGTAATAACAAATAAAATCAGGCAACTTTTCATTGTCATGATGGTAAAGAACAACTTCCTTAGAGGAGCAATAAATCCAGCACTCAGGAGACGGAAACAGGAGGATTACCAGCCTGAGATAGAGACACCCTGTGTCAAAGATATATACACACAGAGGGACATTCATAGCCAAAAGTAGAAAACTACTTTCTTTCCTTCCTTTTGACTTTTTCTTCCTTCCCTCCTTCCTTCCTTTCTTCTTATTTTGTTAATCAAATTTGTAAAATAATATTGTGTGTGTGTGTGTGTGTGTGTACACAAGTACAGGAATTAATTCTCTCTATCTACCATGTAGGTCCTGGGGCTTGAACTCAGGTTGTCAGGCTTGGCAATCAACTGCCTTAACCTCCTGAGCCATTTCACCAGACCTGCTTTTGTTGTTGTTGTTGTTGTTTTAAATAGAGTATCCTGTAGCCCCAGCTTGCTTAAAATTCACCATATACATAAAGATTATCTTGTACTCCTGACCCTCCTGACCCAGCCTCCCTCCGAAGTACTGGATTACAAGCATTTGCCAACACATCCAACATGAAAACTGTGTTTCCAACCACTGAACATTACAAAATCACCTCCTTGCTTTAATGAAGCAAGTTATCTTAGGAACACAAAAGAAGCACAGAGCAAACTCCACTAAATTCAGGAAAAGATGTTTATTCTTGCCATATTTATTTGACTCGAATGACATCCTCCAGGTCTCACATCAAACATTCATGCCCCCTGTTTATTTACATGTGTGTGTGTGTGTTCATTCAGACCAGTCTGTTACATGGTTCAGGCATAGAAATCAGAGGACAATTCTCAGGAGGTGGCTTTCTCCTTCACCTCGGAGAATCTAGGGGTTGAATTCAGGTCCTTCGGCCTTTGTCTCATGAACCCCACTTTGCCTCTTTTGATGTTATTATTGTTTTAGAAGATGATCCAGTGCATGTTTGGTGCCATGTGTTGAAAGGATAAATGTTCAGCAAAGTGCAAAGCATTCTCTAATGCTGATGGTTGGATGACAGTCAACAGATAAGACAGACAAACTGACAGAGACATAGATGACAGATTTCTAGGGACACCGTCACTAATGTACTGAAGGCTGTGAAGTCAGTGACTCTGGAAACTTGCAGAATTCTGTGTCTCATCAGCTCAAAGAACTTCCACTGTTAGAAAGCTAATTCTAGGGCTGGGGTGATAGCATGGCTAAGAGCACTTGTTATTCTTGCAGAGGGCCTCCGTTCAGTTCTCAACACTTATATGACTGCTCACAAGTATCCAAAACTCTAGCTCCAGGAGGACCAACATCCTTCCCAGATGCTGTAGCAGCTGCGTGGCACATAGATACACATGCAGGCAAAACACTCATGAAATTAAAAAATTCAAATCTCAAAAAAAGTAAAAATAAAGTGTTAATTTTTTAATAGTTAAATATCTACCCACTAAATATCTTTACTGTGTGAAGGCTCCACTCGGCCCAAGCATAAACACTCACTCAGCACCCACAGTCATACCCCTAGGAACCCTTCCACCACTCAGGGAGGCAGGTGAGATTTCGGTGCTACGGACCTCAGCCTGAAATCCTCAGGAGATCACCCCAGTTGTGCTCCCTGGTTTATTAATTCCAGAATACTTGAGGTAGGTTCTTCTTTTCTAAGTTTCATTATTTATTCATACACTTCAAAACAAAACAAAAACCCTTACCTTTATCTTCCCCGAAACTAACACTGAGCACTAGTGTGGATCAGAGACAGCAGAACAAAAGACACCCCCTCCCCGAAAGGAAATACAGAGAGGATTATCCTTTTTCAAAGGTGCAATAATGAAATACTTTCCTTCCCCTGGACAAGCAATTTCATCAGGGTTCATGCAAGGGGAACAAGACACCATTGTCTTGACTTAATTGGCATAATATCTCCCCCTCCTCCAAATGATCACTCAGAGGGCTGCTGAGTGCCTTCTACCTGCAGATGCAATGCCTTTTAAATGCTGAACCTTTCACCTGGCAGTCACCCAAGCCCTTCATGAGGCCCCATAAGGAAGAGCTCTTGCTTTGCCCTGGCACAGGCTCTTCTATGGAATCACAATTCCTGTCTCATAGGAACCATTTCTGGCCCAACTGTCTATATCTCTCCTCCTAGCACAGAATGGGTACCAAACTGGCCAACAAGGCAAGGTGGTCCTTTCCTCTCTGGGAAAGATGCAGTTTTGAAAACCAGAGGAAGTATGTGCTGCAGCTCTCCACGGAGACCCCACAGCTATTGTGAGAGGACCTGCAGGCAGGTACCCGCTGAAGGAGAACTCTGTAACAAAACCCTGACCTTTTTGTCCGTTGGACTAGCCGAAGGGGAAGAGTTGAGCAATCAATCACTGAAGGAGTCCTGCTGGCCAGGGCATGCATGACCTGCTTGATCCACTTCTGCGGTCCCTCTTCCTTATTGTTCTTGCCAGACACTGGCCAGCTGTCCCCTCAGCCAACAAAGTCTGCATGGTTCCTCCAAGACTCCACCAGAGAAAGGCTGGACAGGTGACCATAGCTCTTATCTCTACCACCTTCTGATTAAGAGAATATAGAGGCAAGCTGTCCGGCCGGGATAACTCCTGCTGGTCCCTCTTGGGGGGTTAATTTTCAGGAAAATTTAGAATAAGCAAAAGGCAGGGGGGCTGTGTGAGAAGGTCCACATAACAGCTGGAACAACGGATGCCCAGATGTTTGACAGACAAACAGCAAGCAACACTTACACAGTGGTATATCTTATTCCTTTCCCAAATCATAGCTGGATCTGATGATAAGCAGACATCCCACCCCACATACCCCAAATCATTTTCTTGAGACTAAGACCTAGCTCTCCTTCTAGAATGTCAGCCTCGTGCGTGTACGTTAATAAATTCCAAAGGTCAAGTTAAACAGCTGTGAGATCACCACTGTTTCTATCAATTTACCGCTGCCCCAATCCATCCACCCCACAGAAGAACTCACAGCTCTAGAGCCTTCTATCCCAAATCCAGACCTCCTCTCACCCCACTTGCCTACAGCTATGCTTCAGCTGGCTTCTATGTCTCTTCCATAGCTCATTCATGGCTTACTAAGAAAGGCAGAGGAAATCAAGTCCCTGGGTCAGGTTGCTACATCCCAAAACAAATTGCCTAAGGGTTCAGCAGAGAAAGGAGAGGTTCATAGTGTGTTCTTATGGTGTTCAGTTTGGAGTTGAAAATAAAAATAGGTCTTCGTCACGAGGCACAGATCCTCTTTCTATCCATCCATCTATCATCTGTCTATCTATCTATCTATCTATCTATCATCTATCTATCTATCTATCATCTATCTATCTATCATCTATCATCTATCTGTCATCTATCTATCTATCATCTATCTATTTATCTATCTATCATCTATCTATCTATCATCTATCTGTCATCTATCTATCTATCATCTATCTATCTATCTATCACCTATCTATCTACCTATCTAACCATCTACCTACTCATCTATCTAGCTTGTTCTATCACCTATCATCTGTCTCTCTATAATCTCTCTCTCTAACACCTATCTATCTATCTATCTATCTATCTATCTATCATCTATCTATCTGTCTATCTATCATCTATCTATCTCTCATTTATTTATTTTTCAACACAGAATTTTCTGTGTGGCCTTGGCTGTCCTAAAACTCACTCTGTAGATAAGATTGACCTCAAACTCGCAGAGATCCATCTGCCTCTGCTTCTGGAGTGCTGGGATTAAGTCCATCATCACTGATGGACTCCATTTTCACTTTTTTTTTTTGTCATCTTGTTTTGTTTTAAACAGGATGTGAGTTTAGGTCCAAGCTGGTCTGCATCTCACTGTGAATCTCAGGTTGGTCTTACATTGGCAAAAATCTTGCCTTATCCACATACATTCTGGGATCACAGGAGTGTACTACCACCGCTCCTGGCTCCATCATCCCTTGAAAGTTCATTTCATAGCCCTCCCTACATTTAAAAGATGCTATAAAGAGATGCCTCTCCAAAGCAACTCTGAATATACAAAGTACAGCTATTTTATCCAACAGCCAAGTGCAACTGCAGAATGAAGACCTGATCCATAAGGTGAGTCTCTGGACCACCTAGTTCATCAAATCACACTACCCATTCCCCAGGCTGTGAGATCAAGCTGCTCCCACCAATGAGCAAACACATTCAACATTCTAGAAAACCATTTGTCTATGACCCATCAGAGATGGGGATACCTTGGACTTATGTCCCCAAGTCTGAATATATGTGGACATTTTGTTTATTTGTTTTAAGAGAGGATATTGCTTTGGAGCTCCAGTTGGTCTGAAATTTAAAGCAAACATCTGCCATCAGCTCCTGGAGGGCTGGAGTCCCAGCCACAAGCCACTACTTTGTATAGATCTGTTTATTGCCACTTTTTATTACCAAGCAAAAAAATCTTGAGCTACCACTAGCAATGCTATAGATAGTAACACTATAGGTGACTGTCCCAGAGTGTCCCACACTAACATGAGCCCACAAATGGAACATTCCACCCCATGAAACTATTTCATGTACAAAATGGTGTAAAATGCTGTATGAAATTACTTTCAGAGAAAGTACAAGGGGTGTGTAAGGCATACATTTTGAATTTACAGTGAGATTCCTTCCCAGAATATCCTAATACATATGGCAAGTCTTTTTTGAGAAATCCAAACTCCAGGTCGCATGGCCCACATGCTCTGGTTAAGGGTTGCTCATCGTGTACTGAGAGTCGCTTCACAGGCAGGCATGGCTAGCTCGCTCCAGCTGGTCCAGCTTCCAGGAAGTTGAGGCTGGTAGAGTCACTGCGGCTCCAAGGCTAGCCTGGACTACATAGTGAATCACTGCAGCTCTGAGGCCAGCCTGGACTACATAGCAAACTCAAAGCCGAATGCAGTACACTGCATTAAAGTGAGACTATTCTCTAAAAACAGAAAATAAGAACAAACAAAATTAAATAAGTTAGGCAAAGCCTGACTCCTGTACTTCCCCCCTTTTCCTCCCCACCTCGGCCGGCTTGTCTGGCCAACTCTTCTGTGTAAGCTCTGGCTTCTCTGCTCCTGGTGGAGGGAGGGCACAGTCACCCTTGGCTCTTTGGTGCCTTTTCCTTAGAACAAGGATGTTTTAATTCCCTTTTGTAAGCACCTAGAACCGAGCTGGGCAGTAGTGGCACACGCCTTTAATCCCAGCACTTGGGAGGCAGAGGCAGGCGGATTTCTGAGTTCGAGAGTTCAAGGCTAGCCTGGTCTACAGAGTGAGTTCCAGGACAGCCAGGGCTACACAGAGAAACCCTGTCTTGAAACCCCTCCTTCGCAAAAAAAAAAAAAAAAAAAAAAAAAGAACCTAGAACCATTGTTGTCTGCTTTTGTTATGAGGCTTCCAGGCTTTGGTTTTTTCCCTTTCTTTCTTTCAAATCTATTTATTTTGAGTGAATGGGTATTTTACCTGCTTGTCTATCTTTGCACCAGGAGGTATGCAGTGCCCTTGGAGGCCAGAATAGGAACTAGGATCCCTTGGCGTTGGAGTTACAGATGGTTGTGAACCACAGGTATGGGTACTGGGAATTGAACCTGGGTCCTCTGGGAAAGGAGCCAAAACCATCATCTCTCTAGCCTCCCCATGTTTGATCTTTAAAGAATTCTCCATAAAGAAAACTGAGTTACTAATCATGGACATCCTATTCCTGATATTTATGGTTTTTGTTTTGTTTTGATTTTTAATAGTGAGGGAACAGCAGGCCGTAGGAGGACATGTGATATCTAAGCTGGTATTGAGTATCTATTAGAATAGGCAAGAGTTCCATCTCTAAGCTGTCTATTGGAGCTGCATTCTCAGCCAAAAAAAAGTAAAAAGAAAAAGTCTAAACAAACAAACAAAAAAAAGAAACGTGCCCAAGAAAGGCTGAGCAGTAACTGCTGCTAATGCTTCTGACTCTCTCCCCGTCCCTCTTCCTTTCCCTGTCCCTTGCTGTTGTGCTTACCATTGGTAAATAACTGTCAAAAAAAGAAATTATTACGATCTAAATTATTATGATTTAAAATGGGTGCTATGTCCTGAGAGGTGGCTGTTCTGATGTTCCTGACAGGCACCTTTGTGAACGAATTGAATTCATGGTAATTGACAGAAAACAGGCTGCCAGCTCTCTGCATAGGCCCAGCCTATTAGATGGTATGGAATATAAAACTGTGTATAATTGAGAAGGATTTGATTATGAGAAGACAGTGCGCCGGGCAGTGGTGGTGCACGCCTTTAATCCCAGCACTTGGGAGGCAGAGGCAGGCGGATTTCTGAGTTCGAGAGTTCGAGGCTAGCCTGGTCTACAGAGTGAGTTCCAGGACAGCCAGGGCTACACAGAGAAACCCTGTCTCGAAAAACCAAAGAAAGAGAGAGAGAAAGAGAGAGAGAGAGGGAGGGAGGGAGGGAGGGAGGGAGAGAGAGAGAGAGAGTGAGAGAGAAAGAGAGAGAGAGAGAAGACAGTGCAACGCAACGATTACCCAAAATTGTGAAGAGCTGTGGAAGAAAGAAAACTGTTTTTTTTTTTTCAGGGCCAGCAAGATGGCTCAGCAGGCATTGGTGGTGCTATCACTGAAATGTCACTATCTTGCCACTGTAAGGCCATCTCTCCCTTCTCCACTGCTTGCATGTTAAAACAATGTTGTTTGGAAGAAATTTACTAATTGTGACCTACATTCAAGACAGGGATGAACTTTGTTTCACGTGTAGCTGAGGGGAGCATCTATATAAATGACTTGGCATTCTATAAGAAAGAGGAAGATTGCTCTCTGTGGCTCACAAGATGGCTTAGTGAGTAAAGAATCCTCCTGCCAAGCCTGATGATCTGGGTTCAATCCCTGGGACCTACATGGAAGGTTGTCCTCTGACATCTATGCATCCTGAGCCATGTGCAAGCACACCACACACACACACACACACACACACACACAGAGAGAGAGGGGGGGGGATGTAAGTGCGTTACTTAAATACAGAAGGAGTGAAGTAGCAGTGTAGTGGTGGCATACATCTTTAATCCCAGCACTTGGGAGGCAGAGGCAAGGGGAGCTCTGTGAGTTCAAAGCCAACCTGGTCTACAGAGCAAGTTCCAGGACAGACACAGCTACACAAAGAAACCTTGCCTTAAAAACAAAAACAAAAATAAACAAATAAAAAAACAACACCTCCCAAAAAGGAAAAAAAATCAAAAGGGTAAAGAAGGGATGAGTAATATTGGCAAATGAAGGAGAATAAAGAATGCCCCGTCTCTCCGTCTCTCGTCTCTCCCCTTGTATGAGAATTGTCTTCTTCCCTTGAAGGTCTTCTCAAAATCGCAGGCACATAAGCTCTACATGAAGAAGTTTCACACAATTTACAAATGTTTGAGCCTTTAATAACATTTAATCTCCATTCAACTCACTTGCCAGGTAAAAACTTGAAGTCTAGGATGGTAAAGTAACTATATTCACAAAGCTCGTGTGCAAGAGCAGAGCTGAGTCTTACAGTTCTGAGTTCACACCCCTTGTCTGACCGTGTACATAACTACAGCCTCCCCTATGAGCCGTGCCCTCTGCAGGGATGAAACCTGTGTCTCACATATATTTCTAGCTTTCAAAATTACATTTATTATTTTGTTATTATGTTAATGCTCATTAATAATTAGATTTTTGTTCATTTATTGTGTACATGTGTGTACACATGCTTGAACAAGCATGGGCACAGGCACATAGGACTCGGGACAGTCTTTGAGAGTTGTTCTCTTCTTCTATCATGTGGCTTCCAGGGAATGCACTCAGACAGTCAGGTTGGTGGCGAGCATCTCACTGGCCTACCCACATATTTTTATATTACTCTGCTTAGTTCCTAAAATATATTTGATCACCAGAAACTTAACAGCTACTAATTAAATGAAAAAAATCCACATATTAAAAGTGAAGTGTCACGATCTTTGAATTTTCTACTGGGGTTTATGGGAAGGGTGCCTCTTCAGCATTACATTTACTGGTTTTATTATTATTTTTTTACCTTTGCCAACTTTAGAGGTAAAAACAACAACAACAAAGACATGTTATTTTATTTATTTATTTATTTATTTATTTATTTCCAATGATGAGTATTAAATCCTGGGCTCTGTCATCATGGTATGTAACTGTGCTCATAACTCTCAGCAGACTGAGGTAAGATGATGAAGAATTCAAGACAAGTCTGGGATAACAACAAGACTCTATCCCCCAAAACAGAAATAATAACAGAATTACTAATGGAATTGGAGAATTGTGTTTCCCTGTCCATTTTTACATTAGAATTTTCATATGAAAAAATTTAAACTCACACAAGAAAACACAAGCCCTTTGTCTTTCTTCTACAAATACTATTTTTTCCAGAATTTAGCACTTACTGTTTATTGTTGTTGTTGTTGTTGTTATCAATATCCCACTATGCAGCTCTGGCTGACCTGGAACTGATTATGTAGATCAGGCTAGATTCAGACTCATAGAAGTCTGTTTATGTCTTGGTCAGGGTTTCTATTTCTGTGACAAAACATCATGAGAAAATAGCAAGTTGGGGAGGAAAGAGTTTTCTGGCTTACACTTCAATATTGTAGTCCATCACCAAGAGAAGTAGGACAGGAACTCACACAGAGCAGGAACCTGGCAGCAGGAGCTGATGGAGGGTCATGGAGGGGTGCCGCTTACTGGCTTGCTTCCCATGCTTTCCTTCCCCATCAACCACTAATTTTAAAAAATGCTCTATATTAATCCTGCCAATCCATCAGCATGGGAGATCTTTCCATCTTCTGAGATCTTCTTCAATTTCTTTCTTCAGAGACTTGAAGTTCTTGTCATATAGATCTTTCACTTGCTTGGTTAGATTCACACCAAGGTATTTTATATTATTTGTGACTATTGTGAAGGATGTCATTTCCCTAGTTTCTTTCTCAGCCTGTTTATATTTCGAGAAGAGGAAGGCTACTGATTTGTTTGAGTTGATTTTATAACCAGCCACTTTGTTGAAGTTTTTTTTTTTTTTAATCGGGTTTAGGAGTTCTCTGGTGGAAGTTTTGGGGTCACTTAAGTATACTATCATATCATCTGCAAATAGTGATATTTTGACGTCTTCCCTTCCTATTTGTATCCCTTTGACTTCTTTTTATTGTCTAATTGCTCTAGCTAAGACTTCCAGGACTATATTGAATAGGTAGGGAGTGAGTGGGCAGTCTTGTCTAGTCCCTGATCATAGTGGGATTGCTTCAAGTTTCTCTACATTTAGTTTGATGTTGGCTACTGGTTTGCTGTATATTGCTTCTACTATGTTTAGGTATGGGTCTTGAATTCCTGATATTTCCAAGACTTTTACCATGAAGGGGTATTGAATTTTGTCAAATGCTTTCTCAGCATCTAGTGAGATGATCATGCATTTTTTTCCTTTAAGTTTGTTTATATAGTGGATTACATCTCACACCAGTCAGAATGACTAAGATCAAAAACTCAGGTGATAGTAGATGCTGGCAAGGATGTGGAGAAAGAGGAACACTCCTCCATTGTTGATGGGATTGCAAGATGGTGCAACCACTCTGGAAATCAGTCTGGCGGTTCCTCAGAAAATTGGACATAGCATTACCTGAGGATCCAGCTATACCACTCCTGGGCATATACCCAGAAGATGCTCTAACATACAACAAGGACATACGCTCCACTATGTTCATAGCAGCCTTGTTTATAATAGCCAGAAGCTAGAAAGAACCCAGATGTCCTTCAATAGAGGAATGGATACAAAAAATGTGGTACATTTACACAATGGAGTATTACTCATCTATTAAAAACAATGAATTTGTGAAATTCTTAGGTAAATGGATAGAACTAGAAAATATCATCCTGAGTGAGGTAACCCAATCACAAAAGAACACGCATGGTATGCACTCACTGATAATTGAATATTAGCCCAGAAGCTTGAAATACTCAAGATTCAACTCACAAACCACTTGAAGCTCATGAAGAAGGAAGACCAAGTGGGGGTGATTCGGTCCTTCTTAGAAGGAGTAACAAAATACTCAAGGGAGCAAATATGGAGACAAAATGAGGGACAGAAACTGAAGAAGGGACTGTCTGGAGACCATTCCACCTGAGTATCCATCCCATGTGCAGTCACCAAAGGTAGACACTGATGTGGATGTCAGGAAATGGATGCTGACAGGAGCCTCTTATATCTGTCTCCTTAGAGGTCTGTCAGAGTCAGAGTCTGACATACTCAGAGGCAGATGCTCACAGCTAACCATTGAACTGATTATGGGGTTTCCAATGGAGGAGTTAGAGTGAAGACTGAAGGAGCTGAAAGGGTTTTCAGCCCCATCAAGAGAGCAACAGTACCAACCAACCAGAGCTCCCAGGGTCTAAACCACCAGCCTGGGAGCACTTAGAGAGGGATCCATGGCACCAGCAGTATATGTAGGGGAGGCTGGCCTTGTCAGCATAGATGGGAAAGGAGATCCTTGGTCCCATGAAAGCTGAATGCTCAG
>NW_021621098.1:7373563-7376640 GCF_004785775.1 Grammomys surdaster
GAGCACATAGGGAGAGACCCATGACTCCAGCTGTATATGTAGGGGAGTCAGGCATAGGTGGGAGAGGAAGTCTTTGGTCTAGTTAAGGCTGGATGCCCCAGTGTGGGGGAATTTGTGGGTGGGCAGGTGGGAGTGGGCAGGTGGGTAGGGGCACATCCTCATAGAAGCAGTAGGAGGGGGGATGGGATAGGGGTTTTCTAGGTGGAATCTGAAATGTAAATAAAATATCCAATAAAAAGTTTTAAAAAAGGAAGGAAGGAAGGAAGGAAGAAAGAAAGAAAGAAAGAAAGAAAGAAAAAGAAAGAAAGAAAGAAAGAAAGAAAGAAAGAAAGAAAGAAAGAAAGAAAGAAAGAAAGAAAGAAAATGCTCTATACGTTGGCCCACAGCCCCTTTTTTTTTAGACAGGATTTCTCTGTATAAGAGTCCTGAGTTCCTGAGTCCTGGCTTTCCTAGAACTTGCTCTGTAGCAAGCAGGCTGGCCTAGAACTCATAGAGATCTACATCCCTTGAGGTGAGATTAAAGGTGTGTACCACCTTTCCTGGCTGCTGAGTCTGATCCTGTGGAAATATTTTCCTAACTAAGTCTCCTCTCAGATGACTGTATTTTGTGCCAAGTTAACATAAGCCTAGCCCGCACAGCCTGCTTCTGCCTCCTGAATGCTAGAATTAAAAGTGTGGGCCAGTTTTAATGCCATGTTTAACATTTTTAAATTTCATTTATCTTTTTAGAGAATTGGGCTCTATGTTTATGGGGCATGGGTTGGGTACAAATGTTCTATAATATAAAATAGCCAACAATAATCCAGTGCAACTGTCTACTAGGCTGTTGTAACAAACCCTTTAAAAGTACAATACTTTTAAAATAAGCTGCATTAAAAGGTATATAGCTATATATAAAAGCCTTCCTTGTAGTAATTTTTTAAATCAAAGCTACATTTACAGTTATTACACTGACTATTGTGACTCCCACATACAATCCCAGTATTCCAGAGACCAAGGCCTTCCTGATCTAGTTTAGGTTCCATCACGAGAACTAGCCTCAAACAAGGAAATAAAAATTACAAAATGATTAGTGATGGCGCTTTTGGAGTTATAGAGGGCTTCTGCCACCATTCTCAACCTTTTCCTTTTCTTGGATTTTTGAGAGAGGGTATCACACTATATTCCCAGCCTGACCTAAACTTGTGTTGTCTTCTGTCCAGGCTCTTTAGTGCTGGGGTTACAAATATCTCAACATGTTCTTTTCTTCCTTAAATATTGTGATAAAGAAGGGTCTTGGTAGATGCTTGTTATCACAGCAGCACTTAGACAGGTGGAGGCAGGAAGATCAGGAGTTCCAGGACTGCATTGACTACATAGAAGGTTTGAGGTCAGCCTAGCCTATATAAGACCCTGTCTAAAAAGAAAGTAATTAACAATAATAATAATTAATAATAATAATAATAATAATATCAAGAAGAAGAAGGAGAAGGAGGAGAAGAAGGAGAAGGAGGAGGAGAAGAAAAAGGAGAAGAAAAAGAAGAAGAAGGAGGAGGAGGAGGAGGAGGAGGAAGAGAAGGAGAAGAAGGAGGAGGAGGAGGAGGAGGAGATCTTTTTTTTGGTTTTTCGAGACAGTGTTTCTCTGTGTAGCTCTGGCTGTCCTAGAACTCACTCTGTAGACCAGGCTGGCCTCAAACTCAGAAATATGTCTGTCTCTGCCTCCCAAGTGCTGGGATTAAAGGCATATGCCACCACTGCCCAGAGAAGAAGATGATTTTAAAAGATTTTTTCTCAGATGAACATATACTTATGAATAAGAACAAAAATTTTATTGTTAAATAGCATAATTTCTGTTTGCTAGAGACTCTTGGCCCAGGGACACAAAGCATCTCTCCCAAGGTGACCAGAGGTGCTCTGTCTATAACCCTGCCCTTCCAGATCATTAATTGGCCACCTGTGACTCTAGCCCACACTATCAGAAAAATATACTCTCACATATCACTGGAGATAAGAAAAAAGGCAGAGCCTACAAACCTGCATTAACAGAATCATACAACAACCATGGACTAGACAGCAAAATATCAAAATCAAGTTAGTCCTCACATCCCAGCATCCCACGATTCAGCATTATCATCTTTGAGCCAGACAATATCTCTTAGTTATCAACATCTCTCAGTGACCAGTGCTGGAATTCATAATGCCCAGAACATTTTTAGAAATAGCATTTGCTGAAGCCAACAGTTCCAAGAACAGAGAAGTGGGCCATAGTCACTGGTAAGGGACTCAAGCAGTTATTAGTGATGAATGTTTCCATGGGAACCTCAGAGCCTGGGAGCAATCTCTTCAGGGAGGATATCTCTGTCTGTCCTGACACAGACTTACTTCTCACCTCTTTTCCTCATTAGATGTTGTCTTGCCCCCCTCCTCCTGCTCACTTTTCAAAAAATGAGGATACCCTAAGCAAACCTCCCACTGCAAGGGCCAGATGCCCCTGCTCCTATCTGCTGTGTCTCTGGGACAGGTAACAGAACTAGCTATCTAAAAGGCTGCTGCCTAGAACCATGCAACAGCTTCTATCTGGTCCAGCAGTGACCAGCAAAAGGCTCTGTGGGTACTGGGAAACTGGAGGAGAACCCTCTCCCACTCTCACATCTCCTCAAAGATGGAGCCACAGTGGTCCTGCCTCTACTGGATGGCCTCAGCTCCCAGTGTCAAGTAATACTGTCTTCCCTTCTAGCCTGGAGTGACAGTCCCACAGCACCACTATACCAGGCATACCCCTTAAGGACCAATGTTAAGAAGATACAGACAGAGGGGTCAGAAGTTTAAGGTCACTCTCAGATACATAAGTGCAGGACTAGCCTGGGCTACATGAAACACTGTCTTAAAAAAACAAAAAACAAACAAACAAACAAAAAACAAAAAAAAGAGGGATAACTTGAGTCTGAATCCCAGAACCAGGTAAAGGTAGAAGGAGAATCAACCCCATAAAATTGTCTTCTGACATTCTGACTGTCATCTACATGCCACATGATATATGTTCCTCCCTAATCTCTCTCTCTCTCTCTCTCTCTCTCTCTCTCTCTCTCTCTCTCTCT
>NW_021621098.1:7376650-7387165 GCF_004785775.1 Grammomys surdaster
CTCTCTCTCTCTCTCTCTCTCTCTCTCTCTCTCTCTCTCTCTCTCTCAGACACACACACACACACAACTCTAGAAAAGTCAGTTATGTGGCCACGAACTGGAGATCTGAATAGAAGTTCAATGCCATATTTTTATCCTTCCTCAAAAATGCCCTCCTAGAAACATCATTTTTGGCACCTTCCCAAAAAGCTGTCAGAGGTTGGCCAGAAAAGGATGCCCCAGAGGAAGAAGAAAGGTAGAGGACATCAAGAATCATTTCTGATGGGCTCTGGAACTCAAAATCCTGGGATTCAGACTGAGGAGCTAGGCTACCACAGGGAAGCAGAGGAGGGCTCTTCTGCAAGTGCAGATCCTCTCTCTGCACTGAGAGCAGCAAGTGCAAGATCAAGTGAATTTCAGGTCAAGTGAAGGGCTCTGCCTACTGAAGATGTTTGAAGCCAAGGCCCCCAGGGCACATTTGTCAAGCTCTCAAAAACTAGAGACTAGGATCAAAGCAAAAGCACTTTCCAAATATAAACATTTGTCACCTACATTTACTTTTGATGTGCCCCATTTTGAATGCATTTCTCCTTTATAAAAAGGACAGCTTAATCTTTCTTTGCACACACTCAGGGTCCTTCAAACAGAGCCTAAGGACAATTTGGGCTAGGTGGGGGAGTGAGAAAGGAAGTTGTAGCCAGACAAAATAAAAGAGAGGAGGAGAAAGGAGCTTTCCAGAAGAGTGAAGCAGGAAGCCAGAAAGGAAGCCAGCCTTGCATAGCTCCCTCACTTTGGGTATTAATTCACGTTTCCCTGCAGATTAGCTGCAAAGGGGCATCGTTACTCCTGATTTGAAAAGCATTTGGAGTCAGTTACATATGCAGACCAGGAAGAGTTGATCATAATTTTCTCAGAATGTCCAAGTCTGAACTAACTATGGATCTTCTCATAAGGTACCTCCGAGAAGGTGCAAGAGTTCAAATGAGTAGAACATGCATTGGATGTTCAGAGTCCGCTCATGCCCACATCTGCAGAACGATGCTCCAAGTCCCAAGTCCACATCTGTGGAAAGCACCAGACATTTGAAGCCTGGCAGCATCCAGATGATTCTTTCATTCTGCAGCTACCTGAGTTCTGCTGCCAGACTTCCGGAGCTTTCGACACCACCCAGTTCTGTCACAGGATCCTACAAAGTGGCACAAAGGACCAGCTCCTGCCAAGCGAGCATGCACATGTGGTGGGATGTTTCTCTTACCTGTGACATCCTATTCTTGTGAGTCACAACGTTCACCCCTCTCAGAGGCTCAAAGATCAGAAAGCCTTTTGAAACACATGAGCACTCATGTTCAGCTTTCAACTTCTGTCGTCTTATGAGCTTGGGCCTCTCAGCCACAGCACTCATGTATGTTCTGTGTTGTAAGCAATCTAAAGATGGTTTAAAATATACGGGCAGCTACAGCTCAGGCTGCTTAGCCACATGAGAGGCCATATCAGAGAGTTCAATCCTCAGTACTGCAAATAATAATAATAATATCAGAGGATATGTGTAGATCACAGGCAAAAACTGTGACCTTATTTCTTTGTTGGTTTTTAGGTCTAGGAATGATTCCCATGGGCTTGTGCATGCCAGGCAAACTCTGTACTGCTGAGCTACACACCCCTAGCCCCATGGCATTTTATTTACTTTAAGAATTATTAACATATATTAATAGCATATATATTGTTTCATTGTAACATTCTATACTTGCATGTGATGTATTTTGATGGTATCTATCGGTCATTTCCTTTTCTTGTCCCCTTCCCAAATGCTACCAATCCCTCCCTCTTCCAATAGCTCCCCACCAGCTTTTAGCGCGCACACACACACATATATGTGTGCCCGAGACAATGAGGGGATTGTTTGAATTTCCACAGGGGCTTGGTTACTTACCAGTGGCTACATTATTGAAGAAAATCTCTCTCCCCCCACTAGCAACTAGTTAGTGCCTATGTATACTCAGCGAGGGTAGGATGTCATGAGTGCCCCCCACTCCGTGACAGCGTGTCAGCAGGCCCAGTCTTATTCAGGTAATCCCAGCTGCTGGGAGTTCCAGACTGTGTCATTTGTGTCATATCCAGAAACAGTACTCCACAACACTCTATCCATCCTTTCTTTCTTACATCTTCCTGTCCCCTTTTCTGTACTGGTCTCTGAGCCTGGGACGGGTGGTACCTACATCATTTTATATGGGACTTGAGTGTCCATAGATTTTGATATTGACAAGGGTACTGGAACCCACTCCCACTGATGCAAAGGTTAGAGTCTATGTTTTAACCAGGCCATAAGTAGCCTGAAGTGCTTCAAGCAGAAAGGGATGCATTTCAACCAGGGACATTGCCCTTCAGGACTGGACTGTATGCTCAGAAGCGGAGCTGCTGTTGAAGGACTGAGGACACTTTGGAGTTCGAGCACTCATACTCACAAGTGGTTGGCTTTACCTATTTGCCTGGCCAAGAGATGAAGACAGCTGAGTTCGGTCCCAACTCATGAGCCCAACAGCTTCACTTTAAAAGAAAAGGAGAGACCAGGAGTCAGGAATACAGAGAAGAAAACTTCTCCCAGCCCACCCCTCTGACTCAGCCCCAGCCTGGTTCCTGCTTCCCCAAATGAGAAAAAACAAAAACCAGCCCCAAACTTATTTTTGCTTCCACAGACTTAGGAATCAACATTTGTATTCATGTAAGGTCATTCAGAGAGACTCACTGTCTCCATGACAGATTCCTTGTGATAAAATTTTAAGATATGTCATTATACCCGGGGCTCAGATTTAATTTAGGAATTCTGGTTATTGATGAGCGTGGGGAAATCACCATCTAAGATCTCAGAGTCTTCATGGTAAGGTCCATCCCCATGTGTTGACTTGTGCCATGGAACCTGTGGCTAGGTCCTTGGCAGAGTTTCAAAGCCATCAGGTTACAGTAGGTGAGACAGAGTTGCTTACAGCTACTGAGATTTATGGGATCGTTGGCACCCAGGAGACATGTTGGATAATCTTTAACAGAGGAAGTCTGGCTGGTGCCTTCTCTTTGTTTCAACCCCACTTTCGTATTTGAGAACCCTTGTGATAGACCTGCTATTTACAGCAGGCATTCAGGCCATCGCTAGGCCATCACTGGCAGGGCTAGTGGGTGCTGTGCAAACATGAGAGTGGCTCATGACTCACTCTCCCTCATTGAGACACAGCAAAACTTGGGCAGATTGTGTTCTCGCTTGGTGATGGTTACAAAAGGCTGTGAGGAGCATATCTAAAAACATATCTTATGGGCTTTGTTTAAAAATAACTTCTCCTGCCTCGACCTCCCAAGTGCTGTGACTGTGGATGATGATTCATTGTCAATTCATTGAAGAGAGATAATAAGGAAAAACTTGGGAGATGGGTAGATATCCTCACGGTCAAAAGAAGTCTTGGGATATCAGCATTCAGGAGGCTGAGGCAGGAGAAGTGAGAGTCACAGGCCAGGCAGGGCTATACAGTATAACACTGTTCAAAAGAAAGATGAAAGAGAAACAGGAATCGTAGGGGCGGGGAGAGGAAGGGAAAGAAGAAAGGCAGGTAGGGCTAGTGAACATCTATAATCCTAGTATTCTAATACTTAGGAGGTAGAGGCTGAAGAATCAGGAGTTCAAGGCTAGCCTTGTCTACATGGTTAGTTTAAGGTTAGCCTGGTCCACATTGTGAGTTTAAGGTTAGCCTTGTCTACTGGCTTGAGTTCA
Source organism: Grammomys surdaster (assembly GCF_004785775.1). Lineage (NCBI taxonomy): Eukaryota > Metazoa > Chordata > Mammalia > Rodentia > Muridae > Grammomys > Grammomys surdaster. The sequence continues at coordinate 7,380,384 of NW_021621098.1, forward strand.
AGGCTAGTTTGAGTTATGAGATCCAGTTTTACTTAAAAAAGAAAAAAAAGCCCACCACCTTCACCTTTCTTTCTCCCAAACCAAAACTAAATGAAGGCAAAGAGGGAAGAGGAAAGGAGGTGGGGAGAGAAGGGAGGAAGAGAGGAGACTTTGGGAAAGTTTCTAAGACACAAACATGTTCTATGTGAAGTTTCTGTTTTCCTGCCCTGTTGAGATGTATGGTATAGACATACAAATTTTCACTTACACTTTACCTAATTCAAGCTTTACTTTACAATGGCAACAAGAACATCAAAAAAAAAATGGTTTTGATGAGTTATCTTCCTCCTAATGCCCCATCTGAGGAGGACGAGGGTCTAGTCCACATCATAAGGCCATTGTTAGCAGTATATTCCTGTGTGTGTGTGTGTGTGTGTGTGTGTGTGTGTGTGTATAACAATTTTCCCATTTTCTTTTGCTGTCTTGATTAGTTGCAAGTTTTCTAGAACAGAGTCTTCTGTTTCCGCCATTGCTCTGGTACCTGCATGTAGAATCAGATCCATGTCCTCCACTAGAAATGCCCAAAATGAGAGACAGGCTTCACTTGGTGTAGATTTTTCATACCTCAAACAGAATATCACTTCATACAGTGGCATCTATGTATTGCCCACTTGAGGTTAAACACAAGGCTGCAGAAATTGAAGAGACACGGTCACTGCCTTTAAAGGGCTCTAGGGGGAAGGCGTATCAGGAAGCAGTTATGAAAGAATGGCTTTGTGCTGTCCAGGCCAGGAATAGGAGAGTGGCAGGGCTGCCTCTCCCGAGAGGAGAGCATGGCCGAAGAATCCACCAGGAGGCTTCTGGGCCTTTGGTGCTTACTCTTCTCACAGAACAAACCCCAGGAGTGTTAACCACCAAGGCCCAGGATCTTGCCAGAAAGGAGAGCCAGAGGCTTGTCAACAGTTGCAGAGCCAAGTGGAGAGGAAGTCAGGCCAGTTCACCAGCCTGAGCTCTTAGCTCTGGGCTCTGGGCACCAAGCAAGCCTGAAACAGTGGCATTGCCATCAGGATCTGCAATGATGACCCCTTGATGACGCTCATACCCAATACTCTGCACTTCAAGCCTGAAACCTTGCAATGGATTAAATGAGTCTGCCTTTTTTCAGTTGTACATTGAAATCTTAGTTCCTAAAGCAGCAACATTAAGAAGTGGGGTTTTTGAAACTAATCGTGGGGGTGAAATCTTCATGGATAGAATTAGTGTTCTTTCTTTATTTTAGATACGGTCTCACTATGTAGCTTTGGCTGACCATGAACTCAACATATAGACTGGCCTCACACACAGAGACATCTGCCAACTTCTGCTTCCTCCGCACTGGGACTAAAGGCATGTTGTGCTACATCTGGCAAGAATTAGTGTTTTTATAAAAGAGACTCCAGGGATCTGACACCTTTGTCTAGCCTTATTTATTTATTTATTTATTTATTTATTTATTCTTCTTTTTTTTTTTTTTTTAAGACCAGGCTGGCCACAAACTCAGAAATCCACCTGCCTCTGCCTCCCAAGTGCTGGGATTAAAGGCGTGTGCCACCGCCGCCCGTCTTGTCCAGCCTTCTTGAGCACTGTCCATGTGTGGTATAGGAAGATAAGCTGCTCACAGAGAGAATATTGAAGAGGAGGGGGTCTCAGAGAGCTCACCAGTCTGTTCCCACTGCAAGGACACCAGACCAAAGCTGAAGAGAGGTGGCAGGGGCTAGGAAGCAATATCTAAATGCCCAGAAAATGCAAAAGGGCCAAGAGGAGAATGAGACCCAACAGCACAAAATTCACTGAGCAGTAAACTGGATGCCCAAGGCAAAGCTGACTTTCCCTGGAAAAGTTCTGACTTCCATATCAAAGAGAATAAAGAAGTAAATTAATGACTGCTTTTCTTTTCCTGAGACAGGGCTCCTCATGTCAAATCACCTTGTCACTTGCTACAAGATCCAGACTGGCCTCAAATCTGAGGTTCTCCCACCTCTACCACCCAAGCATTGACTTTACAGGCAGGAGCCATCAGACCACCAGTTTTCCTTTCTTCCCTATTGTGGTGGGTCACACTTGTTATCCCAGCACTCAGGAGGTTGAGGCAGGAAGACTATTCTAGGCTGCAGAGGCTCTGTCTCAAAACAAAACACAGAATGGAGAGAGGGCTGGGACTTGCCTTAGTTGATACAGAGTACTTGCCTAATTTTTACAAAGTCCTGGGTTCAGTCCTCTGCATAAAACCAGGCATTTGTACCCAACTGTAATCCCAGCACTTTTAAAAAAGTACTTTTTTTTTTAAAGAGTACATTGTAGCTGTCCTCAGACACACCTGATGAGGGCATCAGATCCCATTGTAGATGGTTGTGAGCCATCATGAAGTTGCTGGGAATTGAACTCAGGACCTCTGGAAGGACAATCAGTGCTCTTAACCACCGAGCCACCTCTCCAGCCCAATCCTAGCCCTTTCTATTTTAGCTACATAGGGAATTTGAGACCAACCTGGACTATGTGAGTCTCTGCCTCAAAACAAACAAACAAACAAACAAACAATACTCTTGAGGATTTCTTTCCAACATAGTTTTCCCCACTAAGCTATCAACTCTGTAGAACATTTTGTATATCCCTATGTATCATTGTCTGGGAGGGAAAGTCCACAAGACAAGGCTTTGTGTTTCTCCAAACTACAACCCTGCCTAGGATCCATACCCTCAGATGTGAAGGGAAGGCCTGGTCCCCAGGATGTCTGAGGCCTCACGTGTTCCCACTGGCTTTCCTGGCCTAGCACACTGCTCTCAGTCAGCAAGCCCTGCACTGGCTTTTCATTCAATACTGTTTGTCCTCCTTGCCAAAGGGCCTCTCTCAAAGAAAGGAAATTAATAAGGAAAGAAAACTAAGAGGAAAAAAGAGAGAAAAAAGCCTAGTCGGGCTTTGTGTAAAGCCATTTTTCTGTTGTATTTAGATTACAATCACCCTGTAAAAGACACGCTATCAGCCTGTTCCTGCTCGGGGACCTTTGTCCCCAATATTAGAGAAGCTATAAATACTACACAAGAATGTTTACATTTTACAAATCCATTTTCCTTGATCATTAGTTGAGACAGAAAAAAAATCCCCAAACTAATACACTCATTCATCTCTACTTTGCAAAAACTGTTTTCTCATAGAAATTACATTTTGCACAAAGCTGCCTTCCACTCAATATTCGTTCAGAGACAGTTCAAGGGCAATGTGAGCTTAGTGAGAAACATGTCTTAAGATAAAACGAATAAAAAGGGCAGAGTCCCTGCCCAGCAATCAATCCCAGGATTGCACCCACATATGGCAGACTACATGCCCTTTATTTCTGAACAGTCCTTGGGAGGAGAGGCTGTGGAAAAAGATTTCATCTGGTTTAAGCAAAAGGAGAGGTGGTGTGAACCCCAGGAGAACTGGGAAGACTAGTGTCCAAAGCGCCTCTTTCCTGTCCTGGTCTGCCCCAGCCAGCACTTGGCAGAGCCCATGTGCTCTCTTTTGAGTGACCATCCTTGGCCTACCCTCAAAGTCATGGACAGATCCCCAAATTATGTGCAGAGGTTTGTGTTGGGATAGCTCAGGATCGTGCTGATCTGCACAAGACAGACATCTGAGCTAGACCACGTGTGGCTTTTCTTCCAGGCAAGGCAGAGGAGACACCAGGGACCAAGTCAAGTCAGACTTGGATGAAGATGGGGTAGTGAGCAGTTTGAGGCTCAAGTGGCAGTTTAGTTAAGAAAGCAGAACCTAGAGTTCCAAGAATGATATGGGACTCAGTGGTACACTGCTTGCCCTGCATATAGGAGGCCCTGAATTTACTGTGAGAGAGCAAGAAATAGCAAAAGAGAGTGAGAGAAGGGACGGGAAGAGAAGAGGGACAAAAAGAAAGGGAAGGAAGGGGGAGGGGAAAGGAAAGGAAGAACAGTGAAAAACACTCTTGGAGGACCCCTGTCTGGGGCACTTGAGGACACGGCATTTACATTGAGTTTGGAAGTTGGTTTGACAGCATAGGGGCAGGTGATAGCCATTGGCCATAGTGAACTGTTGTAGTTAAGTGAAAGTACAGAGGAGGGGCCAGGAGGCAATGGGCAGGAGTGAGGGGAGGGAGGGAGGAGGTTGCATAAGAGGCAGGCAGGTTCCATATGGGCAGTGTCCAGCTACCATGTCAAATGGAGGAAAGGGACTGGAAATTACTCCACCTTGTAAGGGAAGAGAATCCTGGGAGCTGAAGACTACGAAGAGAAGTATCTGAGTGACATCTAGGCTAGCCAGACAATAATCACTCGAGACTCCAAGGAGGCCATGGGGACAAAAGGAAAACAGGAAACCAAGCAGTTCTAAAGACCAAAGGAAGGACATACAAATGTTGAAATAGGCAAAACAGAACTTTGGAATCCACTACTGGATTTTACCCCAAGCCAACTATAGATGACCTTGCCCAGAGCAGACCCAACAGAGTAGTGAGTTTAAACCAGATTCCAGTGGTTTAAGGTATAAATGGAAGTGAGGAAGTAAAGACGTGTAAACAACTTTTGCCTGAAGCTGGCAATTAAAGGGAGCTGAGATAGCAAGGAGGCTTGTTGTGAGGGTCAACTGAGATAATGACTGTGGAAGGGCTGGTAACCATGTGTTCCCGAAGATCTGCTCATGTTATTAGAGCATGAGGCCCACACTGCCAAGAGCCTCCTCCCTGTGTGCCAAGTAGGGCTCCATGCCTTGCACACACCACTTCCTTTATTCTTCACCACAGCTCTGTGAGATTGGGATCATGAGTCCAGCTCAGTGTTGACAAGGGGAGGCTGAGAGAGGCAGCATGCTACGGGCCAGTACCAAGTTTGAATCAGCAAATTAAACCAGGTGTGCCCCATCAACATCTCCATTGTGTTATGCTTATATCTTCCCTCAGATGTCCCCCAGAAGGTCTTCCCTGAAGTCCCAGGAGATAGAGGGTACATTCATTAGGCTGTTTGTTCATGCTATACCCAGACACTGCTGGAAGATTGGCTGCATGCCAGGGAGTACGACTACAATGTAAATTTAATTGGACCTGGGTTCAAATTATGAACTTATTACTTACCCAGGAGCTCTCATTTTTTCTCATTAGAATAATAAAGTTCCAAGCCACACAAGGCTGCATAGCAAGATCTCATCTCAAGAGAGGAGGAGAAGGGGAAGGGGGGGGGGGGGGAGGGGAGGGGAGGGGGGGGGAGGGGGGGAGGGAAGGGAAAGGAAGAGAGAAAAAAAATCTATTCTTGTGGTACACACCTGTAGTCCCAGCCCTAGAGAGCTGAAGCAGGAGGACTGTGAGTTCAGAGCCAACCTTGGCTATATAATAAGATCATCTTTTTTTTTTTTTTTTTTTTTAAGGCTGTTGGGGATGTACATCAGTTGGTAGAGTAGTTGCCTAGACTCTAGAAGCCCTGGGTTTAGTTCCCAGAATCAACCAGCATTTTGAGGCATAGAAGCAAGAAGATCAGATGGTTAAGGTCATTCTCAACTAGATAAAGAATAGGGCTATGTTGGAAGTTGAAGGCCAGCCTGGGCTTGAGACTTTGTCTTGAAATAAATAAGTAAGTAAGTAAGTAAGTAAGTAAATAAGTAAATAAATAAATATCAGATGTGGTGGCATATATTTACAATCCCAGAACTTGGGAAATAGAGGTACCAGGATCAGGAGTTCAAGGATATCCTCATCCACAGAGTGAGTTCAAGGCCCTATTAAGCTAAATGAAATCTAAAGACTACACAGAAAAAAAAAATCAAAGCATGAGACTACATGGAGGGCTCCTTATGAAGATTCCCTTCAGTGCTGATATAATAAGCACTCAGCAAATGGTAATTACAGGATTTATACTGTTCTTGAACCTCCTACCCACCACACTCCTGCCTGTGAACCTGAGCCCAGGCTCAACAGCATAACTAAGCAGAACAAAGCACGGTTTCAGGGTCCTCCACACTCCAATACTGGTCATCTGAAATGGACTCATACAGACAGCCCTCTCCTGAATAGTTCCCTGGAAGTCCATGGACTAAGGTCCCCGTCTTCTTGTTCATTGGCTTTTGGAGAACTTTTTTCATCTTTCAGAATCTCCTATTTAAATTTGCAGAGTTGAGTGTAGCGTGCTTGCTGTTTAGAAGACTAGGGTTCAATTCATAGCACCGATGGCAGATTGCTTACAGCCACCTGTGCCTGTAGCTCCCAATCACCTAATGCCCTCTTCTGGCCTCTTTGGGTATAGAATACACATGCATGCACTACTGCAAACACACACACACACACACACCAGAGGTAGGCATGTACACACAACAAAAATTTTAAGCAATAAAATACAATAAAAATAACAAAATAAATATTTTTAAATGCAAGAAGGGGCAGGCAGTAGCCTAACAAGCATAGAGCAATGCATTCTGTCCCCAGCAGCACGCATGCCTGGTATGGACAGACATACACTTTCAATCCCAGCACTTGCTGGGTACAGGCAGGAAGGACCAGGAGGCCAAGGTCATCCTCTAATAGATAATAAGTTTGAGGTTAGCCTAGTAAAAATGCTCATCTTAAAAATGAAAAAAAAATGCAGTTGCCAAGTTTAGTACCTCAGGCCTATCACCCCACCTACTTGAGAAGCAAAGGTAGGAAGGTTTCAAGGCGTGCAGAGTATCAAGGCCAGCCTCGGTATATTAGCAAGACTTTGTCAAAAGAAAACTGTGTCAAAAGAGGAGAGAGAGAGAGAGAGAGAGAGAGAGAGAGAGAGAGAGAGAGAGAG
>NW_021621098.1:7402165-7404268 GCF_004785775.1 Grammomys surdaster
AGGGAGGGAGGGAAAAAGGAAGGAAGGAAGGAAGGAAGGAAGGAAGGAAGGAAGGAAGGAAGGAAGGAAGGAAGGAAATTATATCACAGGCTGGAAAGATGTCTTAGTGGTTAAGTGGGTCTGCTTTTCCAGAAAGCCTGAGGTTTCATCCTCACATGGTCCTGAAGCCTCCTCTAAAATTGTCCTCTGATCTCTATACTTACTTCATGACACACACATGCCCATACACATTCATATAAACACATGAAAATTAATGTAATAAAGGTAAAAATTTAAAAAGTTTGTTCAAGTCTATTGTGTACTTTAAGCATAGTCTGCCCTCTTCCCTCCCCCTCCTCCCTTCCCCTCCTCCCTCCCTCTCCTGCTCCCTTCCCCTCCTCCCTCCCTCTCCTGCTCCCTCCCCCTCCTCCCTTTCCCCTCCCTCCTCTCCCTCCTGCTACACCCTTCTCTTGCTCCACCCTCTTCTCAATCAGTCCTATTCTCATGCCATATGTGTGTTTATATGTTTTTTAATTTTCTTACTTTCTTTTAAAAATATTTAAATTCTTTATTTTTTATTTTATGTGCATTGACATATTGCCTGTCTTTATGAGTGTGGTGGATCTCCTGGAACTGAAGCTATAGACAGTTGTGAACTGCCATATGGGTGCTGGGAATCAAATATATATATATATATACACACACACACACAAGCATCCATCTATCTCCTATGTTTATATATACACTAGATTTCCCATATGAGAGAAATATATAATTTCCTGCAAATGACATGCTCAGCTGACCTCAAACTGAAAACAGTCCTCCAGCTTCAGCCTTCCAGGTGCTAGGATTACAGGTGTGATCCACCATGTTTAGCAAAAATTTTGAATATACGAAGTTCAAGTGGATCAGAGCAAGCAGGGCAGGAGTGAGCAGGGTCAGAGTGAGAGGGAGAAAAGAAGAGGAAAAGAAAGAAAGAGAGAAAGTTCAAGTGCCTATTCACCTCTCTTTGAGCTTCAGATGCATTTTCTGGAATGTTTAAGCCAGAGTTTCTTCTTACTACTTCAGCTCTCAAAAAAAAAAGTTCCAGAAATTCTAGTGTCAATCACCTCTATATTCTCATCACTCATTACTTGCTGAATGATATAATTAAGTGTTCCAGAACCCAGAAAGAAGAGCTGGACGAAGATACGCTTGCTCTGAGACCCTGTCTGGCCAGCACAGCATAGGCCGAGCCCAGTATCAATACTGATGATGACAGCTGGGATAATGATTGTGAGGCTGCCCTGGGTGGTGTGCTGCTTCTCTATCGTCTGTCCTACAACCACGCTGGTCCCACATTCAGTCTTCTTCCTGATGAGAAAGCCAGATCTGTGCAAAGATCAAGGTTTGACATGACACACTCGTCTCCCTTCAAAGCCCTTGTGCCTAACTACTGAAGGACACAATCACCCATGGGAAAGTGGGGGTGAGAGGAGGCATGTTTGTGGGGGGAAGAGTAACAGAAGTTCCTTCCTCAAACATCTTTCAAATGATCCCAAAATGGTACATATTATTGATAATATTTTATAATTATACAATAATTATATATCCCAATTTTAATCCCCAGAATCAGAGATAAAAAATTCTACCACTGAGCCTCATCCTCAGCTTCACACTTGAACTTTCTATCCTTGTGCCTCCGCCTCTAAGTATCACTACCGTCTTGAACGCAGTAGGCTCTGTTTGCAGAACAGGTACGCAGAGGTGTGTCTCACACAAGCACAGACTTTGAAGTTTATATAAATAGAAAACTTTGAACTCCCGATCCTCCTGCCTCCACCTCCCAAGTGCTGGGATTCCTGAGGGGGCTGCCATATCTAGCTAACCAGTTGTCTCTTAATGAACGTAAGAGGAGAGAGTAGGGTGCTTGCCATGAAGCCTGATAGCCTCAGTCGGATTCCTTACAACCCACATGGTGGAAATCAAGACCCCTGACAGCTGTCCTTTGACTTCCACATGTGAGGCAGGTATGTGCACACACACACAATATTTTTAAAAAGCGTAACTGGAAGGTGAACTGAGTGAGTATTGATGGGGGTCAATGCTGAAGGAGCACTAACCAGTGCTCCCACCCAGGTATGG
>NW_021621098.1:7404278-7412938 GCF_004785775.1 Grammomys surdaster
ACCAGTGCTCCCACCCAGGTATGGGTCAATGCTGAAGGAGCACTAACTAGTACTCCCACTCAGGTGTGGGTCAATGCTGAAGGAGCACTAACCAGTACTCCCACTCAGGTGTGGGTCAATGCTGAAGGAGCGCTAAGAAATGCTCCCACTTGGATGTTTCTACAGGGAGAAAACAGATATTCAGATTAAAAACAAAAAAAGCAAACAAAAACCAGTGGAAATGAACAGGGACGATGAAGAACAGCACAGCTAAGGCTGTTCCAGAAAAAAGTCTCTCTGTGTGTGTAAGTGTCTACATACGTGTATGTGAAGCATGTGTGTGTGCATGTGTGTAAGCATGTGTGTGCACATGTGAGCATGTGTGTAAGTGTGTGTGTAAGCGTATTTGTGTGAAGCATGTGTGTGCACATGTGAGCATGTGTGTAAGTGTGTGTGTGCGTATTGTGTGTGAAGCATGTGTTTGCACATGCACATGTGTATGTAAGCATGTGTGTGAGTATGTGTGTGTGTGCATACTCATATTTGTGTCTTTGTGTTCATTTGTTTGAGTTTGATGTGTTTAATGCTCTGTTCCCTCATAATACTCTGCATTTGCTAGTTTATTTCTGGTCATCTGTTAGATCTAGAATCATTTAATCTTCAGTGTTTTTTCTTTCTGGTGCTGAGTATCTAATCTATTACTTTATTGATTGGGCTACAATTCCATGTCCCAATGGCAGAAGATGGCATTCCTGGAGCTAGAGAACTGGCTTAGTGAGCAAAGGGCCGACTGTGCTGCAAGGAGGACCTGAGTTAGGATTCCCAGAGTCCATGGGAAGCTGGGAGTCATGTGATTGGTAATCCCAGCACTTCTGCTTTAAGACCAGAGGCAGAGACCGAGGGCTCCCAAAAGCTCCAGTGTCAGCTAGGCTGCTGTGTGCCCTGGCAAGCAACAGGAGACTGTCTCAAACAAGGCAAGTGGGGGGACCCACACCAGGGGCTGTCCTCTCACCTCCAAAGTGCTCTGTGGCACATACAAACACACTTATACACACCCACACACACTCATACATGCAAATACACATTTCATATACAAATTCTTTTACACAAAGATAATTTTCTCATAAATATTTTATTTTAAATTGTCATGATATGATTCAGTTTTTTTGAAATTATAGTACCCTTGAAATACTGAAGTCAATCCTCTCCCTACAACGCATTTTTAAAAATATACTTATTCACATTCTGAGTTGTGTGGGGACAGTGGGGACCAGGAGTGGCTGGCTTCCTCTCTAAGCCCCAGCCTCTGCAGTGTGGTAGGGATAATAACTCCTACCTACTCCCAACTTTGTTCCCTGGATGCTGGAAATGACTAAGGCATCAAGACAATAAAATATAATCCCTGGGAGGTTAAACAGTTACTTGTGTGTCTAGAATTGCATAGAAAACAGACAGAAGTATGTACTCAAGAATTTACCATAGCTAAGGCCTCTCCTTTTTATTGGCTTTTCATCAGAAAGGTGTGGAATGGAGAGGATGGATCGGCCATGAGTTAGGTCCAAATGTTTCTAGCCTGTGCATGCCAGGAGTTACTGAAAGAGGAGGACCCTGCAAATAGGAAGAGTTATGGGAAGTGGTAAACTATGAGTGTTTTGCCACAGTAAAAAATGTTGGAGAAGTTGGGCATAGCTCTGCACTAGGTCATGTGCTTATCCTGTGAAAAGCACCCAACACCTGTACCCCCTCTTGCCAAACCCATCAGGTAAGAATGAATAATAACCTCTGTAACAGACAGAAGTGTGAGAGAATGTGGAGCTTTGAACGTATGTACAAGACTGATTCTGATAGATTGTTCACAAAAACGGCCAAGTTAGTGCCTCTCATTCTTGTTCTTACAGTATTCAAAGGGTAATTTTGCCAAATCTCCCATTTAGGTGTGAAGTTTATTTTCTGACCCTTTAAATCTGGGCCAGGTTTGAGATTTACTTCAACCCAGAGAATGTATTAGAAATTGGGATAATTTCTGAACCTTGATTTGAAGATGCCCTTCAGAGCTTAGATGAAGCCCAGGCTAGCCTCTTCGAGTCTGAGAGAGCAGTAAACAACTATGCACAGTAGTAGCCTACATTGATGCAGGCATGTGCCTGAAGCCATAAACCTAGCCAGGCCACTGCTGACTGCCATCTGACTGCACTCAAACAAGTGGCCCAAACAGAAGTAGAAAGTGACACATTTGGGGAGGGAATATTAAATAGTAATGATCTTTATACAGTAATCTGTACCAGAACTGGGGTGCTGCCCCCAAAACCTAAAACCACACATTGTTTGATTGGTTTGATCATCATCATCACTCTTATTTGAATTATTTATTGCATCGTCTAATACAATCCAGGCTGGCCTTGAATTCATATACTGGAGAATAACCTTGAATTCCTATCTGTCAGTCATTACTTCCCAAGATCTGGGAATCTACCATAGCAGCCTCCACACTGATTTTAAGGGGGTTGTACTGTATTGGACTAAAAGGGACACAGTTAGTTTAAAGTGCAATGGGCAAAGAGAAATCTACTCATTTGAAGCCTGGCAACTCTCAGAGAAAAGGACATAACATTTCAGAGGATTGAGCAGAGAACCAAGAAGGTAGAATGAAGAGATAGGCCATGGACAATGGAACCAATTCTCAGGGCAAGAATCAAGAATGGTCCCTAATCAAAGGAAATTGATTGACTTTGCTAGTCAGCATCCACCACTATGACAAGTGCCTGAGAAAAATCAGTCTATGAGGAGAAAAGTAGCTGAATAGCTTCAGACTGTTCAGTCCCTGATCCTGGTCCTTGGTGTTGTCATTTTGGACTGGTGGCGACACAGAAACCATGAGAGGATTGGGTAGAGAAAAAAAGCTACTATCTCATGATGATCAGGAAGTAGGGGCCAGGGAGGGGCCGAGAAGAAGCCAAGGAGCGGCCAGGTTCCAGGGTTCCCTCCAAGGGCACACTTCCAATGACCCAACTTCTTCCCAGTTTGTCCCACTTTCTAAAGATTTGTTTTTATGTGTGTATATGTCTGTCTGTCTGTGTCTGTGGGTGTGCAAACATGTGTACAAGTGGAGAGGCCAGAAAAGAATGCTGGATCTCCGGATCTGGATTTACTCATTGTGAGCCTTCTGATGTGGGTCCTCTACAAGCATGGTGAGCACCCTAACTACTAAGCCATCTCCCCAGCCTGTTGCCCTCCCTTTCTAAAGGGTCCCATATCCCAGTTAAGCCAAGCCAGGAGCAATCCTTTAATGGGACTCTGAGGAACATTGATCCAATCTGTAGCATTCCCCTTAGAGAAGAGACACCTGGAAAACATGTGCCCAGATAGGTTTCAGAATTGTCATGAACCAATGAGCATTGAGAATCTGTAGACCTTCCCTTTTCTGAATTGAAATGTCTAGTCATTGCTTTTGGTCCTTTTTCACTATTCTATGTTTGGGGGCAGAATTATACAGACTCCTGTGAGAGGGAAGGATAAGTCATCTGCCCCTTTCCTTTAAGAGTTGAGATTTTTATTGGTTGAAGATCAGTACATAGACATGTCAAGTCTGGTATATGAGGGAGGCCACACCCATATCTGAAACTAATTATGGTGACACATTCCTAGCCTTTAAGCTTAATGCCCTAATGAGATGAGTGTTTAGAGATTCATGTTTCTCTTGAAGGAGTGATGTGGTTTATCTTGGTTACAGGTAAACTTGTATGGTTGACTTGCCAATATAGAACCAATAACTTCTCCCAGTCCTGAATACACTCCTTCCTAGAACACCTTTGCTGCAATCCCATCAGGAGCTGGAGCCTCTTTACCCAGACAAATCAGGGCGGGTTTCAGTGGATGTCACAGTAAGACCATATGCTGTACTGAGCCCAGGCTTTGAGACTTAGCTTCTGCTCGAATTTCCTTGGACCCTTGCCACACATAAGAAGCCCAGGATGGCCTCTATGACAATGAAGTACCCTATGAAGTTAGTACCTGGCCCAACCCACAGTATCAACTGCCAGACTCATAAGTAAAGCCATCTGAGACTCCTCATCCCCTGCCAGTTGATCCTGGCAAGAGCAACCAAGCTGTCCAGATGTGCCAAAGCAAATCACGGACCTGCAGAGTCATGGGTAAATAAAAACAGCTATTATTCTGGGTTGATTCATTCACACAGCAGAAACTGATATGATGGAGACCTTTCTGCTGTACTAGGAAAACACATCTGTTCAGGCAAACTGTTCAAGCCAGTTCCTGCCATATTCAATGTGGGCAGAATGAGGAAGGCTCAGGTCCAGTAGCATAGTTCTCAATGTATAGTTTTTGGTTGAATGCTTTGGCCTTCCAAAGAAGAGGGACACCTATGGAGTGCTCTATTAGCTGCCTTTGAGCTTGGGATTTCTCAGGGGTGGAAAAGGACAATGGCAGTATGAACACTCAATATCAGACACAGTGCCAAGCACTAGCCTTGGAACATCCAGTTTAACAAGGGGCTCCATTGTAACTATTCATTTGTGGTAACTGAGCCTTGCAGAGGGGATTTTGATGAAACTCAAGCCTAGTCTCATTCTAGAGAACTGAACCATAGTTTTAAGACTTCCACCTTCCCTGTAATACTGAGTCTTACAGTAAGCTTGAGGCATGCCTGGGCAACATGAGACACTGTCTTAAGAAAATTTACAAGATCCATTAGAAGAAAGGATCATCAGAGAAATGTCTAATGCCATTGTGTACCTGTAATACCAGTCACTGGGAGATGGAACTAGGAAAATCCAAGTTCAAGATCAGCCTGAGCTCCATCATAAGAGCCTGGGGCAGGATAGGGGGCAGTGAAATAGAGAAATGAGACATTTCACACACACACACACTAACTGTTCTCCAATCTCTGTCGAAAGGCTACTGAAAACTCAGGCCTTTATCTCCCGCTCTCAATGTCACCCAAAACCCAGCTGTCACAGGCATGTCCTAGAAGACAGCAATGGGGCCATCAGATAATCACAATTTGTCCTGCTACTCCTCCTCCAGTTTTCCACTCCTCCTGTTTTTCTTAAAATGCTGAGAGCTTCCCAGGTCCTGTGCAAAGGGCAGCCTCCACTCTGTGCTGGGCCTCTCTGATGTCCTCTTCTAAACGTTTCCGGAGCCAGCCAGTTAGGGACCTGCCTCTGTCTCTAGAACCATAGTAGTGAGTGGACCACTGAGTTTAAATCTGGATAGAGGACAACAAAAGCAAGAAAGCTGGCTTTGCATGATCAAAGCTGCTCCAGCATCCATTTGGAAAATGAATGGAGCTCTGAGGAAAATCCCAAATGTTCTCTGAGTTTGGTTTCCTCTTCTATAGCACCCACAATTTTCATTTTGTGGTTGGTTGGTTGTTGAATGGTTGATTATTTGAGTGAGAGCTCACACTGTAGCCTAGGCTAGCCTGGCACTTACTATGTAGTCCAGCCTACAAGGGCTCAAATCTAGAGAAATCTTCCTTCTGCCTCCCAAGGGCAGGGATTATAGGTGGAAGCTACATTACCTGGTTCAGATTTCACATTCTTGAAGCTTTGGGAGAACTGGGCAAAGATTCTCTAATAGTTACAAAGAGCTTTTTAGCAAAAGTTTTAGGGATGGGTGGACCAAACTCCAGAGTGTGGTCCCACATCCAAGAATGTAGGAACACACAGCAGCAGCTGCAGTCAATGCTGTCGTAAGGGGCTGAGAGGCTGAGGGTGCATGGGGGAAGTGGGGATGGGTGTGGGACATGTAGAGGTGAATATGATCAAATACATTGTATGAGTGCCTCAAAGAATTAGTAAAAAAAAAATTAAGGGTTTTTGTAATTTAAGTTCTTTTTGTCTTTAAAAAAATGCTAGTATAGAAGAAACATGCTAATAATACTAATTAAAAACATCAGTGAAACAGAACACTGTACACAGCAGCCCCACTACCTGCCTTCAGCATTGGCAAGGCTAAGGAGCAGTGAGGTTGCAACATAGTTTTAAACTTACCTCGATGTCGTTCCTTCCTCAGACACATTATCCATCCTTCTCCTCCAGCCCAAGCCTTATTCAGGCTAATGTCGGACAAAGCAAGTGGTCTGAAGGTGGAATGAGACCCTGGCTTTGGGATGAGACCATTACCACTATCTGACTGCTTCCCAGAGGTGTGACACAGGCACTTATACACATCCCTGTCCCCAGGGACATCAGCAAACTCCTACTTGGTTATCAATACACTCATTTTAACAAAGGACTAGAACGTCTTCCATCCAGTTATTTGCAAGCATGAAAACAAACACTAGAATACAGCCTAGTGTGTTGCTATATGTCTCTAATCCCAGGAAGCTCACAAGTTCGATACCAGCCTGGGCTAAATAATGAGCCCCAAAACAAAACCATACACAGCTTGTCTTCTAGGCTCCAGCTGGCTCTACTCTCTGCTGCAGCTGTTCTTGGTGGTCCTGGTGTCTCCAAATGCTGGGTCCCTTGCTACAGCTGGGCTGCACTTTCACCAATCGCCTCTCATAGGCTCTCTTCATGCTGCATAGCCTCAACTTTCCTTCAGTCTGGACCTTCAACAGCCACTGAGGCTGCACCTTCACCAATGGCCTCTCCTGTCCTCTCACAGTGCCAAGCCTCAGCTGCTCTCCATGATCCCTTCATGCCTTCAAAGCCAGTACCACCAGAGTGACTCTTACTAAGTCCAGCTACCAACATGAGGTGCAACCTTGACCATCTTCAGGAAACCCATCTCAGAAGATTTCATCTCAGTGGTGGTGGTCTCTTAATCAGCGCTAATTTCTTAGCTCCAGCTAACCAGCATCAATTGGCCCAGTAACACAAAGGTTTCACTTCAGTGGTGCTGGTCTCTTGTTAGTCATGGCTGACTAATCTTAATTCAAAGTAGCAAATGCCTCCAATAGAGTTTTTAAACTTCCCTCTGAAGCATCACAATTCAGTCCTCTATATTCTGCACTGCTCTTAACATTCTTAATCTTCCAAACTCCTAAAGAACATTCCACTGAGCTCTCAACATTCAATGGCTTTTCTAGCCCAGAGTTCCAAAGTCCTTTCAAATCCACCCCCAAACATAGTCATGTCTGTCACAGCAATATCACACTATGCTGGTATCAATTTGCCTTAGTTAGGGTTTCTATTGCTGTGGCAAAACACCATGATAAAGAAGCAAGTTGTGGAGGAAAGGGTTTATCCAGCTTACACTTCCACATTGCTGTTTATCATTGAAGGAAGTCAGGACAGGAACTCAGACAGGAACCTGGAGGCAGGAGCTGATACAGAGACCACAGAGGGGGTGCTGCTTACTGGCTTACTATGTTCCAATCTTTCCATTTTACTCTTTAAATGAAGTTATTTGGTGTGTGTGTGTGTGTGTGTGTGTGTGCACGCACGTGCGCACGCACACGCATGTACATTTGAGTGTGCACACTAGAGCACGCATGTAGGGGTCAGAGAATGATTTGATGGAGTGAGTTGAGGTCATCCAATTTAACAGCAGGTGCCATTACCTATTGAACCATCTTAGCAATCCAGTTGTGCCTCCCCTTGTTAAGCTTTAATAAATGCCAGTTGAATCATGATCAGAAAGAAATCAGGAGTCCATGAGAATTAACAAAATTTGGGAGTTGAAGTTTTCCACCAGTTCTTCTAGGTAGCCCACAGACAATTCTGCAGGACAAAACCAGTTCTTCTTCTTTTTCTTCTTCCTCTTCCTCTTCTTCTTCTTCTTCTCCTTCTTCTTTTCTGGTTTTTCGAGACAGGGTTTCTCTGTGTAGCCCTGGCTGTCCTGGAGCTCACTCTGTAGACCAGGCTGGCCTCGAACTCAGAAATCTGCCTGCCTCTGCCTCCCAAGTGCTGGGATTAAAGGCGTGCGCCACCATTGCCCGGCTTCAGCTCTTCTTTTTAAAAAATATATAATTTATTTTTAATTTCATGTCCATTGTTGTTTTCCTGGCACACATGTCTGTGTCATGGTGTCAGAAGCCCTGGAACTGGAATTACAGACAGGTGTGAGCTGCCATGTGGGTGCTAGGAGTTGAACTCAGGACCTCTGGAAGAACAGCCAGTGCTCTAACCACTGAACAATCTTTCCAGCCCTGAAAAACCAGTTCTCAGCATGAAGCAGCACCTGTGAACTCGGCATACTGCCTGTTCTTCTCACATTTAGAACCCTAGACATTGTGCTATCCTACCCAGTCCAGGTATTGAGCGAACCTAGGGCTCCACACGCTAGGCAAGGCTCTACCACTGAACCATAACCCTGGCTCACTCCGTCTCCATCTCTCTGTCTCCATCTCTCTCTGTCTCTGTCTGTCTCTGTCTCTCTCCTTCTCTCTCTCTCTTGCAACTAATTATCATTTATTATTTTGAGATAGGGTTTCATGTAGGCCAGACTTGCCTCAAACTCCCTGTGTAGCCAAGGACAACTTTGAACTTCTGATTCCCCTGCCTCTACCTTCTGAGTTCTGGGAATGTAGGAATCATAGTACCATTCCTATTGTTTTGTCTAGGAATCAACCAGGGTTCTCTGGAAGAGCAGCCAGGGTGTTAACTAATGAGTTATCTCTTCAGCCCTTCCAAACCTTTTAAGTGTATGTGTGTGTCTGTGTGTGTCTGTGTGTGTGTCTGTGTGTGTGTGTGTCTGTGTGTGTCTGTGTGTGT
>NW_021621098.1:7412948-7416593 GCF_004785775.1 Grammomys surdaster
TGTGTCTGTGTCTGTGTGTCTGTGTGTGTGTGTCTGTGTGTGTGTGTCTGTGTGTGTGTCTGTGTGTGTCTGTGTGTGTCTGTGTGTGTGTCTGTGTGTCTGTGTGTCTGTGTGTCTGTGTGTGTGTGTGTGTACTCAGTGTTTTACTCATCCTGGCTCTGAGCTTTCAATCAATCCTGCCTCAGCCTCCAAGGCAGCCAGGCCACAGTCTCAGTAGATATGCTTTCCTTCCCTTCTGGGACAGCAGGGGACAGCAGGAAGCTGCCAGCCCAGAGCTGTCACTTGGTGGGAAGACCTTCTTGCTATTTCAGTTCAATCAGCACACTTTCTTTGGCCAAATCTACCCACTTTTATAGCTCAGTCTGACTATATTTTTGCTTATGTCAAGAGAAGTTTCCAAAGGATTCTGGATGAGCTGAGAAGACAAATCTGGTTTTTGCTGTTTCCTTTCCCATTGAATATTTATGGAACTAAACATATTTATTTATTTATTTATTTATTTATTTATTTATTTATTTATGTTGTGCACCTGCCCCAAGTGGGTGTGGAGGTCAAGAGGAGTTGCAACCTGTGAGAGTTGATTCTCTCTTTCCAACTATGTGAATCCTTGGGGTTAAACTCAGTCTGTCAGGCTTGGTAGAAGGAACCTTACCTGCTGCTGAGCCATCTTGCTGGTCCTGTAAATTTTTTGTTTGTTTGGTTTTTGTTTTATCAAGATAGGGTTTCTCTGTATAGCCTTGACTGTCCTGGAACTCACTCTGTAGATCAGGATGGCGCCAACTACCGCCTGGCGTAAGAAATCTTTTAATGGAATTTCAAGAGAAAAATATGTGCCTTTAGAAAGAATGGCAAGTCAGAAGGTCCTGTCTGTGACAGGGAAAAACCTTGACCACTTTGGGTCTGGTTACATGGACAAGAGAAAACAAGGGTTGGGGAGATAACTCAGTCTAAATAAAGTGCATGGCACATTGGTGGGGGACCTGAGTTTGAACCTCAGTATTCATGTAAAAGGTAGATGTGGTGGTTGCTGTGATCCCAGTTCAAGGGAGACAAAGTCAAGTAGATCTCTGGGATTTTCTAACCTAGAACCAAGAAGACAGAGGCAAGAGGATCTATGTGAGTTCAAGACAAACCTGGTTTACATAGTGAGCTCTAGGACAGTCAAGACTACATAGAAAGACCCCATCTAAAACAAAAACAAGCCGGGCAGTGGTGGCGCATTCCTTTAATCCCAGCACTTGGGAGGCAGAGGCAGGCGGATTTCTGAGTTCGAGAGTTTGAGGCTAGCCTGGTCTACAGAGTGAGTTCCAGGACAGCCAGGGCTACACAGAGAAACCCTGGCTCGAAACAAACAAACAAACAAACAAACAAAACAAAACAACAACAACCACAAAAGATTTCTTACATCTTTGTGAGAACTGAATTCCTAGTTTCACCAAGATGCAAAACTATGTCCAAATCAAACCCTAAAGAAAGCTTGCCAGGGAGCCACAGGGTAAACTGTTAGGTTAAGAGATTACACAGCTGCTGTCTGCAGAAAGAGACTTGGCAAGGGCAGGAGGTGAAGCCCAGTGGGTTGAGTGTTTGTTTAGAATGAACCTTCACCACCCAGTACCAAATAAACCAGAGGTGGTAATGCACACCTGTAGTTCCATGATCTCCAACTCCCTATGAAGGTGAGACTGACCTAAAGCTCTTGACCCTGCTGCCTCTACCACACCAGTGCTGGCATTACAGGTTTCTATCTCCACATCTTGTAAGCATTTTTTTCCTTGGATTTTGTTTTGTTTTGGAAAGCTCTCACTGTGTAGCTCAGGCTGGCTGAGAACTTAAGGCAATCTTCCTGCTTCTGGCCTCTAGTAACCAGGAACACAAACATGGCACACTATGCCTAAAACTTACTACCTCCATAGTACTGGAATTTAGTTCTCTTATATCCACAGAACACAGTGTGGAGCAGGGAAGGCTGGAGTTATCACTTTTTCCATCATGAAGATAGGCTGATAAGAATATCTACATTATAGTGTTTATGGTCATCTTGAAATAGCTTGCTTGCTGGGCGGTGGTGGCACACGCCTTTTAATCCCAGCACTTGGGAGGCAGAGGCAGGCGGATTTCTGAGTTCAAGGCCAGCCTGGTCTACAGAGTGAGTTCCAGGACAGCCAGAGCTACACAGAGAAACCCTGTCTCGAAGAAAGAAAAAAAAAAGAAAGAAAGAAAGAGCGTGCTTTTCAGAGCCTCCAAAGACACTGCCAAGCTATAGAAGTCTCAGAGACACAGGGGAAATACGCTTGGGGCAAGCCAGATTGCTTGTGCCCTTGTGGACTGAGGAGAAGAGGTAATATGGAGTACACTTGCTGTGCAGCGGGGCTTGAGTGGCGTTTGACAGATGTTATCTTGAGTTATTGGTTGTCTATTTGGATGTATGCCTTGTGCCCTGATCAAGATGTACATTTGTGGAGCGAGGAGGGCCTGGATCCAATTTTGCTGCAACCCTGCACTAACTGTGATGTATATATGATAGACATCTGACAATATTTATTGCTATCTAAATGATTGGGACTACTGCAATAAAATCTTTATTATAAAGATCCTATTCCTTGATGGAGCTTTGTGTTTATTGTAGTTCGATCAAGTCAATATATGAAAAACTAACACATAGCCACTTCTACTCATGAAGTTTTCAATAGTTTGTCTCTCATGCACAGAGTTCTGATACCACCAACATACAAACTGAAGTTATTCCCATGAGGCAAGCATTATCACTGTCCATACTTTCTAGATGGGAAAACAAGGCACTGAGAATAAATGTCATTTGTCTAAAGCCACAGGAAGTGGTGAGATTCGAACCTAGGACAGCTGACACAATGGGAAAAGGAGTTCCCATTCCTAGGTAGCACTACTTGACTGGGTAACAAAGAAGATCACTTGGCCTCCTCTGATAAGAAAATCCTAGCACATAAGAACCAGTGACATGGTACAGTTCCCTCTGCAAAGCTCCCAGGGAGTATATGTATGTTAACACTCTCCTGCTTCTCAACCATGTTGAGAAAGACATCTGGATCTACAGAGGATCGTTTTCTCTGGGGTTCCTGGCCTGCCTGCAGAACACTGGCTCAGTCTCTCACCAAAGCCCCTCAACTAAGACCCTTTAAGACCTCCTCTGCTCAAGGTCCCTCCATCTGGTCCTTCTCTACCATAGCATCATAGATGATCCCTCACTCTCACTCCAGGCCACCAAAAAAAGACTTCTTCCCTTCCTCTCAAGGTGCTGTTGCTTGGTAACTTTTTTTTTTTTATGATTTTGCTCAGTCTGTTGTTAGCCTGCTGTGTTTGGAAATGGTAGATGATTAAACCTCCTGGCCAGGTGTAAACGCAACCTTTGTCATCTAAGGCTGAGAGAATTACCTTGCTGATCTACCTACCACCTCCCTGAAGCTCCTGAACTTTCTGCCTCCAGCAGATCCTCTCCCAGGGCTAAGATCTACAAAGCTTGGGCCCCCACGTATGATTGCCATGCTCTGAGCCCAGCCCAAAAAACAGAGAGCCCAGCTGAATGAAGTCAAGGACTCATTCAAGTTTAAGAATAAATCTCTCTCTCTCTCTCTCTCTCTCTCTCTCTCTCTCTCTCTCTCTCTCTCTCTC
>NW_021621098.1:7416603-7424446 GCF_004785775.1 Grammomys surdaster
CTCTCTCTCTCTCTCTCTCTCTCTCTCTCTCTCTCTCTCTCTCTCTCAGTGTGTGTGTGTGTGTTGGAATTTTTACCAGGTAAATAACAAAATATGCAAATATGTAATCATTAACTAATTTAAACCTGAGTGGTTTAACATTTGCAGTAATATTCATTCCTCCTGGTGTCTCACTTTGTCTCAGATACCACCTGCAGCCCTCAGAGTTCACGTGTCCACTTGATGAGGCTTTTGAGTTCAACCACAGAAGCTATAGTAAGATAGAGAAGCAAGAGCAGGTTAATGAGCCCCTGAGCAGGACGGATTAATAAACCTCTTCCATCAAGGGAGACCCTTTGGTCCATACCATATCTGACCACAGGCTTGAAGCCGGATAGACCAAGCCAGAACTCCCAGGCTAGGAACTGCTAACTTAAAAAAAAAGTTCTGGATCTGCCGTCAATGCACTACTGGCAGCCCAGTGTCCAGGAGAAACCATCAGAAAACCTCTGTTGACTTTGTAAGGCCCAGTTCTCACCAACAGACCCACATTTCAGGAAGGCTGGGGCTGAGCAAATACCACCAGGAAAGCACACTTTCTGTGTGCTTGTTCCCAAACTCCTGAGCCTGGCTGCTGTTCAAGGTGAGTTGAAGGCAGTGGAACCTGTTCTTTGCTTTTTCACAGGCCTCTCTCAGGCATGGGATGAAGCTTACTGGATTTTTTTTTTTAATTGAAGCAGAAAAGTAATAATCAAATTCAACTTCCTCTGTATACAGTTAGCTAATGCTTATCAAAGACCAAATGACCAGCTCAAGAAATCAATCAAAATATGTTTAGTGGGTGTCAGCCCCCTACCCTCCCCAGCATGGCCCTGGGTAACAGTCTATGAAGGGGCATAGCCATGGGTAACATTCTCTGAAGGGCTTGGCCATCCCCCAACAGCTGCAGCAAATGGAGGATTCATTTGCAAACACACTAAACCACTATTCCTGCCCTTAGAAATTTCCTTCAGGCAAAGAGTATAGGAAATAGGTAGAATCAAATAAGAGAAAGAAAGGCAGAGGGGGCAGGGGAAGAAAGAAAATAATTGCTTTACTTTGTGCATTAGTCAACAGATCACATGGTGCTGGGGGTTTTGCAGAGGCTTTTTCAATGAAGGCAATGACATTTCACCCAGCAATAGAACGGTGACATTTCCATCAGTGGCATCACATTCAGTATTTGAGTAAGGAAGCATCTCCTGGAGCAAGTCCTTTAAGGCTAGGAGGTGGCAGGTTAAGTGGAGGAGATGAGTTCAGTCCACTGTGGGAAAGGAAGAGAGGGACAAAGGCCCCGACTGGAGACAGGTTAAGTGTTTTGGACTCTTGCCTTGCTGCTCTCAGGGATGACATGTTGATAAAATACGGTCTGTGCCAAGCATTGTGCCAGGGTGGGACTCACCTATTTTTTTTAAGAAAAAGAAAACCCAGTGACCAGCATAGAGGCTCACATCTATAATTCCCACACTTCAAGAGATTGAGGCAGGGGATCACTGTGAGTTGGAGGCCAGCATGGTCTTCAACAGAGTGAGCCCTTGTCTTACGAGGAAGAGGGGAAATGGAGAGGAGGAGAGAGGGCAAGCAGAAAACATAACCCTGAGACTTGGGGGATCCACCATGAAATAAACAGACACATGCATGACAATGTAGTCTAAATGAGAAGGAGGAACAGTGGATATCAGAATTACTTACTTCTTTCTTTTGTTTAATGAGAGAGTCTCACTATGTAGCCCAAGCTGGCCTCAAACTCCAGATCCTCCTACCTAATTCTTGGGAGAGTTGAGAGGATTCTTTTTTTTTTAATAATTTATTTATTTTTCTCAAATCATAATTCATTCACACAGGAGTTATAAACACAGAAAGGCAGGATGTGGGGAAGGGAATGACACTGGAGTGTGGGTGTTCAGGGGGAATACAGATATCTTCAGAACCGGGTATCGGCTGGGTGAAGGTTCAGGGGACAAGTCACTATGACTCTGCCTATGTCTCACTTGTCCTTATCTAAGTTGGTATTGTCTGCCAAGGCTACCTATTTACAAGGTCTATGACTACTCAGGCTTGTAAATTTCCACAAAAGCTGCCTGTTTACATTAGCTTATAGCCATCTGTTTCAATGTTTTTCCACAGAGACCCAAGACTTGGTGTTAGTATACATGTTTGACAGGCCTATTGCTGATTTTAGGCCTGTGGCTGATTTTAGGCCTTCAGTGTGTAAGCAGGGCTGCCCCTGACATCTCCTCACTTCTCTAAGTATAGAAGGGCTGTGGTGATTCTAATCTTGTGAAGGTGGGGATAGAGGCCTGACCTCCAGTAATTAAAGGGGACCTTGTAATGGGTCCGGTCCCCAGTTGAGAGGATTCTACATACAGAAGACAGTTGAACAAGATCAAAGATGTAAAAACTCAGACACTCAGGTGTGTGCACATATACACACACACATAGATGCTTTCAGACACATACATATGCACATGGAAAGACACCCTCAGACACATAAACAGAAAGACAGACACCTCAGACACACAGGTTGACACAGACACACTCAGGTACACATACATACATAGGCAGACATACACTCAGGTACACACATTCATATGCATACACACACATGCACACACAGACAGGTAGACACACATACCCACAGGTGTACACACACACTCAGACAGAGAAGCACAGGCACAGTGAAGATAAATGTGAAACCACAAAGTTCAGCAAAGATTCCTTAGTGGCTGTAGGCTCAGCAGGGAAAAAGGCTAGGACATGTGACAGTGTCCATTGTCCTGGGACACAAGGACAATCTGGGGCACAAGGTACAAGGGGAAAAGGCAAGGGGCTGGCCTCACTGGCTTGCTGTTCATACAAGACTTCATGAGGAAGTTGGAAATATGGTGACCCAGCAAAAAACTTTTGTGTGTTGGGGGGGCACAATTTAAATCCCAGTTCTTGGGAGGCAGAGATAGGTGGATCTCTGAGTTCAAGGCCAGCCTGGTCTACAGAGTGAGTTTCAGCACAGCCAAGGCTACACAGAGAAACCTTGTCTGGGAAAACAAAACAAGAACTACAGACATGAGCCAACTGGGAGGGCATTTCAAAAGCCTAGGTAACAGCTGTTGGCTCTCTAAAATAAGGGAGCACCAGGGTGGGACAGAAACAAAGCACAGCTTTAAGTGCTGTTTGCAGAGTGATCCATAGCCCACTGGAACTGATCTGATCTTGGAGGCACGAGAGGAGCATGTTGGGGTTCCCCTGGTTTTGTTTGGGTAGCCTAGGTCACTAACTTGCTGTGAAGCCTTGAGCATATGTCTCAACTTCTCCCAGCTTTAATCTTCATGCAAGTTACAGGGAAGAATTGTGTGTGAGTCTATGGATGGGTGCCTGTGCATGCCTGCAGCCCAGGTTTCCACTGAGCAGGACAGAAAGAGCGTGTTGTCCTAGACCCACAAAGCCCTCTCACACTGTCACACAGAGGGCTTTCACCCGCAGCTTCCCAGAAGGAGCCGCAAAGATTTGTTCCTGGGTCTCTAAACTGAGACCGAAGATCCCAAGGATGCCAGAATAGTTTATCCTCAGGCCTGATGGCAGCCTTGAGTCTCATGCCGGCTTCAGGAGGCTTCAACTTGGTGCTATCTTGAATGATTCAAACCCTGAGCCCCTGGAAAGCCTTCTGTAGGGCTCCCCTTTTCCTATCCAATGGGCAGTGAGGAATGGTGCTCTCTGCCACACACTAAATGACTAGATGAAGTAAAAGCTTTCTGCAGCCCTCTGCAGACTCATCCCCACATACTCCCTTGGAAACAGTCCACACTCTTTGCTGCTGACTTATTAAGGTGTAGACATTTTAAGTGTCTTTATGTTTAACAAGCAATGCTAGAACAATCAAATAGCCATGTGCTCAACTGAAGTGAGGCTTGAACAATGTACCATACACAAAGTTTCACTTGAGCCAGGCACGGCAGTGTACTTCAGTCCCAACATGTGGGAGGCAGAGGTGGGCAGATCTCTATGAGCTTGAGGCCAGCCTGGTCTACAGAGTGAGTTCCAGGATATCCAGCACTACATAGTGAGACCCTGTCTCAAAAACAAACAAACAAAAAACATGACAAAACAAAAATTTAACTTATTAGGATCACAAATGTAAACCTAAAGTCTAACAACTACAATGCTTCTAAAGGAAAGTAGAGAAAACAAAACTCTTTGTGTCCCCTGGTTAGACAAAAAACAAAACAAACAACAAAAAAAAAAAACAACAAGAAATCTTAGGTAAGACATGAAAAGCACAAATCACTTTTTTAAAAATAAAGTTTATAGATTGAAACTTATTATAATTTAAAATGTGTTCTTTCAAAGACGTAGTTAGGATAGTAATGAGGGAGATACAGAGTGGGATGAGGTCTGACGGAGGAACAGCAATTATTAGAAGCAAACAACTTAACTAAGAAATGAGTAGGGCATTAGGTACAAACACAGGTCTTGCAAAGGACCCGAGTTTGATTCTCAGCACCCGTGCTGCTGTCTCCCAAGCACTTGTAATGCCAGCTTAGGGGGATCCCATGCCTACAGCCTTTCTAGGCACCAGTACTTACTCTCACAACCCCCCCCACACACACATAGACCAGCCATATAACATAAATAAAAATAATAAAAGAGGGGCTGGAGATATGGCTCAGTGGTTAAGAGTACTGGCTGTTCTTCCAAAGGACCTAGGTTTGATTCCTGGCAACCATGGATGCTCACAACTGTCTGTAACTCCACTTCCAGGGGATCGACATTCTCACACAGACATGCATGCAGGGGATCGACATTCTCACACAGACATGCATGCAGGCAAAACAACAATGCACATAAAAGAAAAGTAAATGATTTTTAAAAAATAGAACAAATCTTTAAGAAACAAGCAAATATTTAAACAGATAATCTATTTTAAAAGGTAAATAGATGAAAAATAAGTATATTAAAAGAGATTAAGCATCCACAGTCAGCAAATGGAAACCACAGGGAGGTGCCTATTGGTGACTGACTCAAGGGCGGGGAAGAAGACAAGAAAGATGAAAGTGCCAGTGAGAATGTAGAGGGATAGACATTCCTCCATACTGACAGTAGGAACAGAGTGGTCA
The DNA here is from genome assembly GCF_004785775.1 of Grammomys surdaster. Lineage (NCBI taxonomy): Eukaryota > Metazoa > Chordata > Mammalia > Rodentia > Muridae > Grammomys > Grammomys surdaster. The sequence continues at coordinate 7,421,733 of NW_021621098.1, forward strand.
GAAATCCTACTGAAGGGAATATGTCTAAGGTTAATGTTAATACAAGAAACATGTATAAGAATATTTGTGACAGCTCCTTTCATAGCAGTAAAATAACAACTGTCACCAATCTATTCAACTAATAAATCAAAGCGGGTAGTGGTGTCGCACGCCTTTAATCCCAGCACTTGGGAGGCAGAGGCAGGCGGATTTCTGAGTTGGAGGCCAGCCTGGTCTACAGAGTGAGTTCCAGGACAGCCAGGGCTACACAGAGAAACTGTCTTGAAAAACCTAAAAAACAAAAAACTAATAAATCAAAAATACTGTCATGTGAACTGGAGAGGTGGCTTAGCATCTAAGAGCATACTTCTCTTGCAAAGGATCTGAGGTCGGTTCCCAGCACTCAGATTAGGTGGCTTATGACTGCTTGTAACTGCAGCTACAGGGGGCTTCAGAGCTTCTGATCTCCGGGGGAACCACACACATGCACACATATGTGCATATAACCATGCACAGGGACACCTACTTAAAATTTCTCAAAATACTGGGGCTGGAGTGTAGGTTTAGAGTTTTCAAAGACCTACTTTTATTGATGGTTCTTAAAAGCTTTAACCTCCCTTCTAGCCCACCACCCACCAGAGATAGTGGAGAAGAGAGGTTATTAGGGTATGGATATGGGGGTTGGGGGGTGGGGGAAAGTGGACCTGTTTAGAAATGGTTCTTTGGAGTAAATTCCATCTGCGTTGTCAGGAAATCAGCAGCAGTTCCGTTCACAGGTCAGCAGCGGCAGCTCAATCCACTCACAAACACTTCATGGATACACCAGCAGTTCTGATCAGTAGTGTCAGTATAGTAGCAGCAGTGGCATGACCTAGCAGGAACAGCCAGGCCTTAGCCAAATTGGCACAAGTCAGCAGGAGGAAATAGTACCAGCAGGGATGCCAGGAAAAGTTCTCAGCTGTGCCTCTCTCAACAAAGTGAAGATCAGCAAAGACACAAGACCAAAACGCATTACAAAGCTAGCTCTACAGGCAAGCCAAGCCCAGCCAATGTGACTGTCCATTGAGTCCTATTTACACCCCCTCCAAACATCATTTGTCCTCCACGGGTCTTACTTCACCATGTGTCTTGCCTCAGCCTGTGAATCTGCATCAGCTGACATCACTCTGCCAATTGGCCCGAGACAAAGGAAGAGGCAAGAAGCCTCCAGAACACCACCAGAAGTTTCTTGGTGTGTTTCTATGGAGTCATGACAAATGGAGCTCAACAACACAATGCAAGGCAAACCAATACATGCGTGTCCTTAGTGAAGAATCCTTCACCACATGTCCTTTCACATGCTTGCTTTAGTAGAACATCCTTTCAGCTGTGCCTGCTTCAGGAAAACACTCCTTCACATATTTGCCCATCATCTGACACAACCGACTTTCCAAAGAATCCTTAAATTGTCACTTCACTGGAGTGAAGACTCAGCAGCTAAGAGAGCTTGCTGTTCTTCCAGAGGACAGGATCACACTCTGGGAATCCAGACACCCTCTCTGTCCTCTGCAGGAATTTTCACACACGTGGCACCCCTCCTCCAACACAAACACACACACATACACACGCACAGAGAATACTGTGGTATGTCCCTACAATGGAATTAAAAAGGTGAAAACTATGAATGAAAGCGATGCAGTGGATCTTTTTATTTTTTGTTTTGTTTGTTTGAGACAGAAGTTCTGTGCGGAGCCCTGGGTATCTTGGAACTCACTCTGAAAACCAGGCTGGCCTCAAACCCAGAGATTCGCTTGCCTCTCAAGAATTGGAATTAAATATGTGTGTCACCATGCCTGGCTCCCATGGGTTTTTTTTAATTAATTAATAATAATTTTTTAAAAACCTAGATTCAAGAAGTCCCATCACATAAAATTCCATCAATATTATGCCCTAGAAATTCCAAAACTATAGAAATAAAACACGGGTCACTAGTTTCTAGGAACTTGTCACAAAGTTCAGCTTGACTGAAGAAAGATGTGAAGGAACTTTTAGGACTGACAGAAATGTTTCTCTTGACTGTATTGTTAGAATCATAGTATCAGGCCTATATGGAATATAGATCTCTATATAAACTACACATTAGTAACCCTACATTTAAGAAGGAACACACCAGAGCTGGGGAGATGCTCAGTGGGTAAAGCACTTGCTTGCAAGTCTGATGGCCTGAGTTTGATCCTGGAACCCAAACAAAGAAACAGATGCCCTAAGGAGTGCTTGCAATCCTTGCCCTCTTGTGCTGAGATGGGAAGTGCAGAGAGGAGCATCTGATCCTCCAGAAGCCCATGGGCCAAGTAGCCTCGAGTACACAGCATAGCAGTAAACCAGAGACTCTGCCTCAAACAAGAAGAGAGGCAAGGACCAGCAGCCAAGGGGGTCCTCTGGCTTCCACATTGCACCCCCACATACATTGTACACCCACACACATGCATACAATGTGTGAAACACCCGAAAGGACTCCATGAGGTGCTTCCTTCTGTCTTCAGGACACGCTGGTGTGCACTGCTCATCAGTCAGCCACATCACATTTTCCAATCGAGTCTATTCTCTCTGCACTACAGGATGACAAAAGGAGGTGGGGACCCAAGAGTAGACACAGCAAGCCTAGCACAGATCACACAGCAAGCCTAGCACAGATCACACAGCAAGTCCAGCACAGATCACACAGCAAGTCCAGCACAGATCACACAGCAAGCCTA
>NW_021621098.1:7424456-7425376 GCF_004785775.1 Grammomys surdaster
GATCACACAGCAAGCCTAGCACAGATCACACAGCAAGTCCAGCACAGGTCACTCTTTGTAGGACTGTGCCTCTCCTCGGCCCATAATTCACTCCCTTACCTCTCCTTACTCATAGATATGCACATACATACATACACACAGAGAACACACGTAACACACACTTAGGAACCAAGGGTTGGCTTTTCAGTCCCAGCCGTTGAAGCCACTGTTGCTAGAGCTGTAAGCAAGGTACAGGCTTCGTCAAAGTCCAATTGATATAGAAAAAAATGCTAAATTTGCTCAAACACCCATAGGTTTACCTTTTCCTAGACAAATACATAAAAACCACAGTAAATATAGAAAGGCATACGGGACTCAGAGCATGCAGGAGACTGGAGCTGGGCTGCTTGTTGGTTCCCACTCTGCCACTTACTGGCTACATGACCTTGAAGTAAGTTGATGATTCTGTCCCTGCAGTCTGCACAGATGGGGTTGGGAAGGGGGCTGTATGCCTGCAGCCTGGTACTGGGAAGGTAGGTCTAGGGGATTGAGATTAGTCAGGGATAGCCTAGGCTTTGTAACAAGCCCCTGTCTACGAGAAAATAAGAGCTGAGGAGATGGTTCAGCTGGTAAATGACTTGCCTTGCAAACACAAGGAGCTGAGTGTAATAATCAGAACCCATGGTGAGGGTGTCAGGCATGTGGCACACACTGGCTGTGATACCAGTGCTACAGAGTAGGAGACAGTAGGACCCTGAGGCTCACTGGCCAATCAGCCTAGCCTACCTGGTGAGTTCTAGGCCACTGAGAGACTTAATCTAAAAAACAGGTGAAGGATATCCAAAGACAACATCAGAGGCTATCCACTGGTACACACACACACACACACACAGAGAGAGAGAGAGAGAGAGAGAGAGAGAGAGAGAGAGAGAGAGAGAGAG
>NW_021621098.1:7425386-7433217 GCF_004785775.1 Grammomys surdaster
GAGAGAGAGAGAGAGAGAGAGAGAGAGAGAGAGAGAGAGAGAGAGAGCAGGAAAAAAAGAGAGACCCAGGAAATGTTGGGGAAAAAATGTTATGTTAACTCCTACAAAAATAATAGCAAAATGGGCTTTTGCTCATGTGTTGTCTAGAGTATATCCTGAGAACAGTGGGAATCAGTGGGCGAAGCCTGCTATGATAGCGAACACTGGTTGAACAGTTTACCCCCCACTAGCTGGAAACCTAGCCCACGCCAGAGTATCAGTAGACTTAACAATTTTTTCTCTTCACCTAGCAGGAGTATCATCAATTTTAGGGGCAATCAACTTTATTACCACTATGAAAATGGCAGCTGTCTATCTCATGGCTGTTAGGAAATTAAATGGGATGACTTACATGCAGCCATTAACCTGGTTCCTGGCCTTATGAGAGCTGTACTGTATTCTCTTTCTCCTGTCTACTGCAAGTTCATTGTTGAACTCTTATCTCCAGGACTTCAGAATGTGACTCCATCTGAAGCTAGGGTCTGCAAAGAAGTAGTGTAACAGTAACTTTTATTCTCCTGCAATAATTGTCATCTCAGAGGCTTGCTGCATCTGTCTGCTAACCTATTCCTAGTTCTGGAAGCTTCTAGCCTCCAAACAATCTTATCTAGGCCTAGAATGTTTTCAGCCTTTGAGGTTTACTGCTAAATAAGCTCATCCCTTCCTAGTTCTTTCTGAGCTCTGGCTGGCTGGTCAACTCATCTGTTCTGACTCAAACTCTTCTCCAAGATGACTGATTCAATCAGGCTTCTCTCTGGGCTTCTGACTGAATTGCTTGGCCTCATACTAACTTTGGCAGTCTGTTTTGATCTTCTGGCTCCTTCTCATTCTCTGGCTAGTTCTATCTTCACTTGTGATGGTTTGTACATGCTTGGCCCAGGGAGTGGCACTATTAGAAGGTGTGGCCCTGTTGGAGTAGGTGTGGCCTTGTTGGAATAGGTGTGTCACTGTGGGTGGGGGCTTTAAGACCCTCATCCTAGCTGTCTGGAAGCTAGTATTCTGCTAGCAACCTTCAGATGAAGACATAGAACTCTCAGCTCTTCCTGCACCATGTCTGCCTGGCCTGGATGCTGCTATTCTTCCTGCCTTGATTATTATGGACTGAACCTCTGAACCTGTAAACCAGACCTAATTAAATGTTGTCATTTATAAGACTTGCCTTTGTCATGGTGTCTGTTCACAGCAGTAAAACCTGACTAAGACAGAAGTTGGTACCAGCATAGTGGGATATTCCTGTGACAACCTGACCATGTTTTGGGGAGGACTGTGGAAGGACTTTGGAACTTGGGCTAGAAGAGCCATTGGGTATTAAGAGCTCTGTGGGATGTTCTGTAGGAGCTTGGAAGATAATGTTGAGAACAGTGCAAATGATGGAGGCCTGGCTTGTGAAATTTCAGAGGGAAGATTAAAGACTCTTATCAGGGTCATTGCTGTTTTGATTGTAAAGATTCTGTGGCTTTGCTTAGCCGGGGCTGAAGAATCAGCTGTGATTAACAAGATGCCAGAACTACTAAAGCAAAACCTTTGCTTTACTGAAACTATTGATGCTGGTTAGCTGGAACTAAGAAATTAGTGGTGATTATGAAGAGACTAGCTTCATTGAGGTGAAATCTTCTGGGAAGTGGTTTCTGAGAGTACAAAGAGGCTGTGTTCCAGAGACAGCCATGGTTGTACCTTGTGCTTCAGCTGGACTTGGTAATGTGTAAGAGTCACCCAGGTGGTACTGGCTTTGAAGGCATGAAGGAGTCATGAAGAGCAGCTGAGGCTTGGCACTGTGAGAGGCCATGGAAGGCCATTGGTGAAGGTGCAGCTTCAGTTGCAGTTGATGGCTCAGGACTGAAGAAGGGGTAATGCAAAGGAGTTGAGGCTTGGCCTATGAGAGGCTACTGGTGAAGCCTAGTTGCAGCAGAAGACAGCAGTGTTTTGGAGATGTCAGTATCATGAGATGACCACCAAAAACAGCAGCAGCAGTGGAGTACAAGCAGCTGGAGCCTAGAAGACAAGGTGTGTGCTACAAAGGGCAGAGCTGGAGAAGTGAACTTGGAGAAACCCAGAAGAAGATTGTAGGCGGGTCCCAGATATTGGATGGTTTGAGTTTGATTTTGCTTTTGATTATGACTGTGCCTTGATATTTTCCCTCTTGAAATAAAGTGTTTTAGTAGAGCCCACAGTTAAGAGACTGAATTATAAAAAGGCTTTGAATTTTAAAAGATATTGAATATTTTAAAGGAATTGAAATTTTAATATGTAAAGACTGTGAGACTTTTAAAGTTATTTATGTCTTGGGGATGAATAAGAAAGTAAGGGTTGAGGCTTAGTAGTGATGTGTTTTTGTGTCGAGTTGACAAGGGGTCAATCGTATTGACTGGTTTTGTGTGTCAAGTTGACACAAGCTGGAGTTATCACAGAGAAAGGAGTCTCCCTTGAGGAAATGCCTCCATGAGATCCAGCCATAAGGCATTTTCTCAATTAATCAAGTGAGAGGGCCCATTGTGGGTGGTACCATCCCTGGGCTGGTAGTCTTAGGTTCTATAAGAAAGCAAGCTGGGCAAGCCAGGGGAAGCAAGCCAATAAATAACATCCCTCCATGGCCTCTGCATCAGGTTCTGATTCCTGACCTGCTTGAGTTCCAGTCCTGACTTCATTTGGTGATGAACAGCAATGTGGAAGTGTAAACTGAATAAACCCTTTCCTCCCCAACTTGCTTCTTGGTCATAATATTTTGTGCAGAAATAGAAACCCTGATGAAGACACCTGTGTCTAGCTTGTTCTCCCTTCAGCCTGTCTCTGTACAACTGTTTTGGTAAAACTGCCTTCTCTCTCTGCTTTGTCCCTCAAGTAGCTTCCCTTTCCTCTCTCTTTTCATGAGAGTGGGGCATATCTTATTCTGTCAAATCTTTCTCTGATTCATCACTTTGCCACTCAATTAGACATCAGCTTCAAATATGGGTGCTTCCTTCTATGAATAACTTTATCTTCATTGTTTGGAATTAAAGGTGTGTGCTAAGGGTCTGTCTGTATTCTAGCCAGAGGGATTGAGCCACACCACAACTAGAAGCAGTTTGTTTCTGTTTTGTTTTGTTGTTGTTTTCGGTAAATAACACAGTCTTGAGGTTTATAGTGTGACCAAATGTCCTGCAACAGTGGTGTGTTAAAATAAGTCCATTAAGTTGGTCTCTGTTCAAGATCACTGATGTCATTACAGGAAGGGATCAGGATACACACATCACACAGAGGGAAGGTCACATGAGAATGATGGAAAAGATGCCCCAGACTAAGGAGAGGGGCCTCAGAGGAACCCAAAACCCCCAACACTTTGGTTTTTAACTTCCAACCTGGAAGGAGCTGCAAGCTTGTGATTCAAGTCATCCAGTCTTTGTCATAGTAACACTGTCATATCCATCATGTAGAGCCTGTTAAATACATCTCAGTGTAGCCATATGATAAAATGATATAAGCAGTTAAAAATTGTGCTCCATATGTATTTATTGGCCTATAATAAAATAATTGAAGTGATAAAAACAGGCTATTAAATACTACATATAGAAAGACATCATTTTATTTGTATGTGTATAAATAAAGAATACAAAACATGATTATTTTTTTGGTTTGCTTTGTTTCTTTGTGGTGCCGGATGTCAGGATAGAGCCTAGAGGACCTTCTGTGTTACACAAATGCTCAACTACTGAGCTACATTCCCAGCTATTGTTTATTTATTTAGAGGATTTTCTTGTTGGTATTGTTGTTATTGGTTTTAACATAATGTCTCACTAGGTAGCCCAGGTTGGCCTGGAACTCTTTACTTAGACCAAGATGTATTTTGAGATCATGGCAATCTTCCTGCCTCAGCCTCACAAGAAATTTATAACAGGAACCCCCATGTCCTACTAAGCCACTGGACTTTGTTTGTTTTTAGAAAAGATCATACTATGTATCCGTGGCTAGCTTAGAACATCCTATGTAGATCAGGCTGGTTTTGAATTCACAGAGATCTGCCTGCCTATGTTGGAATTAAAATCACAATCCACAGCCATTGGATTTTTGAGACAGGATTTTTTCACTGTGTAGCTCAGTCTGATCCTGAAAGTACTCATTATATGACCCCAGGCTGGCCACTTGTCTCCACTACCCAGTGTTGGGATTCTGGATTTACTGCATTGCATCTGCTGATAATCAGTCTTACAAGAATTATCACGCAGATTTCTTTTTAATTTTGTTTAACTGAAATTTTTGATTTTTCTTCCATGAACAATGATTTTTTTTTAACGTTACAATACCACTACTATTACTACTGCTAAGTAGATACCATTGGATCCAGACATCCTGGAGTAGGTCAGGGCTCAGGTACCTTACTAGGTAGCTGTAGACAGGAACTGGAGAAAGACTGGAGCCATCCTCAGAGTGTCTGTGTCTTTTGTGATCTTAACCCAATAAAACCAAACCAATCCATTCTAGAAATCTCATTTATGACCAAAGCTTGCAAGGCAGATTCCAAATTAATCTCCCTCATTCTCCTTCCTGCTGCCAATAGGCTTTCTGTCCCACATCTAGCATTTCTGGAACACGCACACATACACACAGGCTGTAAACACAGTGTGCCAGGCCCCAGAGCCTGGAGCAGCCTGCAAGCCATTCAGATTCACCCAGAGATTAATGACTTCAAAAAGCACTTGCCAGGAACTCTTTAAAGCTGGAAACAGAAGCTGGGAGCATTAAATAGAAATAAATACTTAGTTGATTGGTTTCTTCCCTGTGATTCAAAGGGCACTCTACTTCCTGGATTATCATCATAGTAGTCTGTCCTCCAGAAGCCAGGATTATTTGAGTGACCTGGTTCAGGGATGGGGTAGGAAATCTCTAAAGATCATCTTGTCATAGTTCTGCTATTTTTTTTTTCTTGCGGAGACTTTGTGGGGAGAACAGAAGCTGGAGCTCATGGTGTGTGCACACTGGCCAGAGCCCACGGTGTGTGCACGCTGGCCAGAGCCCACGATGTGTGCACGCTGGCCAGAGCCCACGGTGTACGTGTGCTGGCCAGAGCCCACGGTGTACGTGGTGTGTGCACGCTGGCCAGAGCCCATGGTGTGTGCATGCTGGCCAGAGCCCACGGTGTACATGTGCTGGCCAGAGCCCACGGTGTGTGCATGCTGGCCAGAGCCCACGGTGTACGTGTGCTGGCCAAGGACAGCTGCCATCTCCTGCTCACCTGACCAAGTCTTCTCCCATCTACTAATTCTCTAGAAGTCTAGTTTACCTTTCACTATGTTGATCTTAAAACAAAGCCATTGTCCCTTCCGGGAAACATTCAGTGAAGTTCTAGAATGCGTCAGAGCCTGTGTCAGAGCCAGGGAACAAACCAAGATAATATAAGACCTGATTCCCATTGTCAAAAGAGGGGCCATTGTACAGACAAAATGTAAACAGTGCTGTAAGATACAAGACATAGTTGTCACAAAGGGTGGATTTTCTGTTTTTTCTTTTAGTTTTTTTTTTAGGGGGTGTGGCTTGTATAGGAGTCATGTCATGTGGAAGTCTGAACAGCCCACAGGACTCTGTTCTCTCTACCATCTGGGCTCCAGGGATCAAACTGAAATCACCAGGCTTAGCTGCCCGTATCTTCATCTGCAAAGCTGTCTCTCCAAACCTTTCTTTTAATTCTCAAGACAAGGTCTTGCTATGGAGCCCACACTGATCGCAAGCTCATGGCAACCTTCCTGCCTCAGTCTCTTGAGTGCTGGCATGACAGGCTTCTTCTGAGCATTTAACTGAGACCAGTGGGTGGGGAACCATAAATCGACGACAGCACCAGCAAGTTTGCATGGGTGTACCTAGAGATCTGCTAGAACTGAGCCCATGTCACCCATGAGAGCTGAGATTACAGTGATGAAGGGTGGAGAAATGTATTCTAATATTTAAGTTTTCTTCCCAGGACAATTGGCAATAAAGTGAAGAATTCTGGAGGCAAAAACCAGAGCTATGTGACTATTCATTGGTGTATTTAAGCCATTTTTCTTCCATTTTTCTGATCAAGCTTTCTCTCACATTCCCACCTTCATGGGTAGCTTCCAGAGCTGGCACCGTGGCACGCCGTCCTGAACCAGATGAAGAGTGCCCATGTTCATATGGAAAGACAGAGAAGTTTTATTTTTTTATTTTTATCTATTTATTTATTTATTATTTATTTATTTATTTTGGTTTTTCGAGACAGGGTTTCTCTGTGTAGCTCTGGCTGTCCTGGAACTCACTCTGTAGACCAGGCTGGCCTCGAACTCAGAAATCCACCTGCCTCTGCCTCCCAAGTGCTGGGATTAAAGGCATGCACCACCACAGCCCGGCAAACAGAGAATTTTTAAAGGGTGTCCCAGACTCTCCAGACAGCTCCTCTGCTGTTGGGACAAGTCTTCCTATCTACAGCGGATTTGCTGTTTCTCATGGAACCCAGGCCTATGTGGAAACATTCTCAGAATCGCAAGGAATTCGTCCACGATCCACAACTTTATGGTGCTTTCTTCCTTTTTTACCTCCTCCTTCCTTGGTGGTTTTGTTGTTGGTTGGTTTTGATTTTTTAGATAGGGGCTCACTCTGTAGCCTATGCTGGCTCAGAGCTCACTCACTGTGAAGTCCAGCCTCTGCACAAAAATCACAGCAATCTTCCTGTCTCACCTTTTTGCTGAAACCATAGACTGTCATGCGCACTGTTTTTTCCTTTGTTTGCATGGTATAGAGATGGAACCCAGGGCCTTTCACATCAGAGATGATGCCTCCACCACTGAGCCACACCACTTCCTGAGCCAGGTTGCTTTTCTTACCCCCTACAGTCCTGAGTAGGTTTTAAGGAGCAACCTCCAGCTGGCCCTAACCCCTCGAGGTCCATCTACCTAATATAAAATGGCATGGGCTGGTGATAGATACATATTATAATCTAATTGGCGGGGAAGGGAGACAAATCACAGCCGCAGAAGTTCTCACTGGGGGACCTCTAACTACAAAGAGTTCCTGACCTTCTGTGTTGGGAAAACTGGCCTTCCCATCTCATCAAGTCTATTTTTCATTCTCCTGCTAGCAACTAAAGACTTTTTCTTTGGAGAATTTCCACAAGTTATTTCATCTACGCAGAATGCCTTCTCTCTTCTTTCTAACACCTTGTCTTTCAGTGTCTGACTGGGAGTGTTCTCTCTCAACACACACTCCAAACACAGCCTCCACCCCATCATACCCGGCCTTACATTCCTGGAAGGTTCACATACACCAAATTCACTATGAGTAATGATTCAAACATATCACTCATTCACATGGATACAAGGGATTGCGTTTAAACTATGTTGGTCTTACAAGGGAAGATTATTATCCCAAAAGGGGATGCTGGGTATGATGCTCCATGCCTGTAGTCCCAGCAGTAAGGCACATTGCCACAAGTTTGAAGGTAGTCTGAGCTACAGTGAGACCCTGTCTCAAAACAGGAGCAGAGGATCTTGAGAGGTTGCTCAAGAGGTTAACTCAGGGATTAAGAGTACTTGCCATTCTTCCAAAGGATTCACGTTTGGCTTCCAGCTGTACCAGAAGATATGACATCTTTTTTTAGTCTCTGAAGGCACACATATGCACATGCATACTCAAGCACACACAGGGACACACACACATTAATAAAAAAACTTGAAAAAAAATTAAAATCACAAGGATTTAAAGTCTGTCTAAGCCAAGGATCTCAGTTTGATGATCTTCCCGAGGACCCTCAGAGAGAGAGAGAGAGAGAGAGAGAGAGAGAGAGAGAGAGAGAGAGAGAGAGAGAGAG
>NW_021621098.1:7433227-7446886 GCF_004785775.1 Grammomys surdaster
GAGAGAGAGAGAGAGAGAGAGAGAGAGAGAGAGAGAGAGAGAGAGAGGGAGAGAGAGAGAGATCTTGTCTTAATCACACCTAGAATAAGGATGTAAAGCTATACAGACCCAGCTGTAAAAGCAGTCAGTGCCTGTGTGCTGGGGACTGGGGAGGGCTTTGCCTGTGTGCTGGGATTGTGCGCCTTGACTGTTTTATAAGAACTCCACAAGAGATGTATGGTCTTTACCCCTGGCTTAGAGAAGAGCAAATCCAAGCCCTAGGTCACACAGCTAACACCAGTAAGGATGTGCTTTATATCCAGGCTGGTTCTTGTAAAATGCATGCCTATCACCACAGCTGCCTGGAAGTATAGCTTCAAAGTTCATCCTACTCTTTTGAACCTCAATAATAATTTACACTCAATTTATTGCTCTGTGAGATAATAAAGTTCTTTTATCTCACGTTTTTTGTCTCCACAACAAAACCACATGTCTATTCATTAGCTTTTCTCCTTTAACAAGCATTATTAAAAGTTGACATTTGACCAGTCTTTCTGAGGCTGGTGGAGTGATGACGGGCTTGTGCAATAGAGGGTTACACACTCCTGTTTTATACACTAGGGTCTCCCACAAAACTTAACAGGGGTTCAAAATACAACAGGCCCTTAGAAAACCTTTTGAGTCAAAAGCTGCTGGTTGCAAGAAACTTTATAAATGAAAGGGAAATAGAAATGTGTTGGCCATTTGAGGGCCAAGAAAGTTCTAGTTTTGTTTTTCTTTGAATAAGTGTTTCCTCTTAAAATGCAAATTATTCCTTTTGTCTCTCTAGGGTGACATCATCTTCAGTCAGCTTTCTGTCTCTAACATAAAAATACCTGAGGTAATCAAATTAAAAGGAGGAAAGGGTTATTTTGGCTCACAATTTCACAGGTTTTAGTCTGTGGTCACATGACTCTGTTGTTTTGAGGCCTGTGGGGAGAACATTATGAGGAGAGAGAGTGCTGGAGCTAAGTGGCTTGTCTTCTGGTGTCCCAGACAGGAGTCCCAACATTTTCTTCCAGGTCATGACCTCCAGTGGCCTAACTTCTTATCGATAGGTCACACCTTCTAAAGGTTCCACCACCTCTCAATAGCACCATAGGTTGGTAAGCAAGCTTTTGACACAAGGTCTTTGAGGAACAATTAAGGTCCAGTTCACAACAATATTGGTTCAAATTTCCATGTCCAACCTGGAGTTTCCATATTAGGACAACCCGTGCACAAGGCAACCTCCTCTTCTGTGGTCCCCTCAACATGGGTCATATAGTTTGTTCAACATATTCACTCATTTAGCCAGGATCCACCAGGCACTGCCTTAGTGCTACATGCAGATACAGAAACTAGCAACAGCAGTGAGGAAAGCAGATAAAACACCATAAAGCTTGCTGACTCACTAGGGGAGGTTGCCAACAGTCACATCAATGTTCTAACATGTAAGGTGAGGAGACTTGCAGAATGGGGGCATGGGACAAAGTCGCTCTTGCATGGAAGTGGGTCAAAACTTCCCACAAAAGAGTTGATATTGGAGCAGAAATCCAAAAAAGCACTGGGAGAAAGGCATGTGAAATGTTCTAGGAAGAATATATAGGTCCCCAAATCAACAGTGGCAAAGGGAGGATGTTCAGGAAGAATGTGCTCCTGGCTCAGTATGAACCATGGGAATAGTGGCAGAAATTGGGCTGTCCTCACTAGGTCGTAAACTGATCATGCTGAGCCTGTCCCCCATCCTTAAGGACCTGGAGAATCACCTCTTTATTGTCCATTCTGATGAAAATCACCATGTAGTTGCTTTGAGAGCATTTGTTTGTTTGTCTAGTTGGTGTCTTTGAGATAGAGATGTAGCTTTGAGATGTAGTTCAGGCTGGCTTGGAACTTTGTAAATACCCCAGGCTGGTCTAGAACTTGCAGTCCTCCAGCCCCAGCCTTCCAGTATAACCCTATGATTAACCAATGAGCACCAGCACACCTTGTTATTTTTCTTCCTACTTCCTGCAGATCCTAACTGCTATATGCACTCCTAGTCAACATGCAGTTCAGTCAGTGGTCATTTTGCTCTGAAATTCATTATTGTGATTCTGAGCTACTCAAGAGAGAAAGCCACCTTTATATCCCTGGCCATTGGTAGAAGACCTTGCCCGTACAAAGCAAGAACCTTCTAGTGCCTGGGTTGAATTGCAACAGCCTTGCAGAAGAATTTTGTTATTACCCTGGAAACCCTATCTCCACATCCTCTGCCTTATATCCCAGCTTTGGATGCCACACACATAGAGACTTTGGAATCCTATTCCACACACCAGTATTGCTCTTGAGTCCCTCCTGTATGCATGCAGTCTTCCTAGCTTCCAGTTATAGATCTATAGGATAGACCCATATTCCAGCCCCCATGAGACATCACCATTTGGATCTCAGCACCTTCATCACCATCACACTCAGAGAAGGTCATCCACCTCATCCTAAAGTACGTCTTCCCTTTTCCTCACTTTGGAGAAGGACCTCAACCTAATGCTCGTTGGTAATCATAGGATTACACTGGAAGGCTGAGACTGGAGGATTGTAAGTTCTAGACTGGCCTCCACTCAGTCACCCTTGAAACCCATCCCACCTCCCTCTAGATGCCACTGTACTAGATGAGGCCCAATCTCGTTCTCCTCTCCTAGTCCAGTCTGAATTATCTCCTTGCTATTCTGCATCTCTCTTATGAATCCTCACTTATTTATGCAAGACAAATCTCTTGTCGCTACTCCCTTGTGACTTCCATTGTCCCCAAAATAAAGATTGGACTCCAAAGTTTGCCTGAATATATTCTCCTGTGTTTTATTGTCTATATGGTTGCTTAAAGTGTTGGATAGCCTGCTTCAGATAAATGGTTCTCTCTATATATGAGAGATCCAATAATGCTGCTTACCCAGAATCGAGACCTAGCATCTCCCAGAGTAGAAACATGAAATAAAATCCAAAAATGAAACTATTAAGGGGGAGGTTCACAAATGTTCTGCATTAATGTAGAAAACTAAAAGCTTACGCAAACCAGAATAAGGATAAGTTGGCTTAATGGCAATTCCTGAAAAGTAAAAGGGAGCCTCGCAGCTACCCTAGGGGCCTCCAACAACCGTAAATCCAATATGGGACAGCTGCATGACATCACCATCCATACAAATAGCCGCTGCTCATCCCAGTCTGTGACTGACACTTGAGATGTAGGTGTCTGACACAGTGGAGTGCTCTCAAAGGAAGCTGGCTGGGAGAGTGAGGGCTGCAAACCTAGTCAGACAGACAGATTTTAAAAGCCACAGATTGTAGCCAGCCTGAATGAAGTGGATCCTTAGCCATCATAGGCCACAAGTCCATCAGGAACCTTAGCTTTAAGTTTGTCATCTGTCCTGGATTCTGTGGCCCCCATGTCATGCTCTATAGCTCTTGTTTCCTACAACCTGCCAGCATGCTAAGACTTTCCTCTTTGCCATGCGCATTATTTACCTTCCCCTACTAGCTTATCACAGAGCAGACATCTTAATTGGCTTTGTTCAGTGATAGACAGTATCTGGCACTTGGTACATATGTGATAAGTATTTGTGTCTATAAGACTATATGAAAGATGGTCTCACGTGGAATAAGCCCACTGACTTTACAAACTCTCCTTTTCAGAAAAATTTAAAATGTGTCTCCTGTGTTTTATTGTCTATATGGTTGCTTAAAGTGTTGGATAGCCTGCTTAAGATAAATGATACTAGTGTACGTACTAAAAAGTACGTACAGGATGTTCATGGGCATAACACTAATGTTGCAAAAGATTACATCCACATCAATTGTACAGACCTGGTATGCCCAGACGATAGACTCCTCATTGTCAACTTGATTACATCTGGAATGAACTACAATCCAGAGATAGAACGCACACCTGTGATCTGGATCTTTCGGCATAGTGGCCATGAAAAGCTTAGGCCAGACAAGTAGCACATATCTTTAATCCCAGAAGGCAGAGGCAAACAAATCTCTGAGTTCAAGGCCACCCTGGGACAGAACAGCCTGGGACAAGCCAAATTCAGGCATAGTGGTACACACCTTTAATCTAGGCCATACCTATATAAGGACAATGGAAAAAAAGAAGGGTTCTTTCTTCTTTGCCTGCTTGTACTTGCCAGCACAGCTGTTGGAACCTACCTCTTCAGGATTCTAGCTTATACAGAAATCCAGATGAAACACCAAGCCTCTCAGACTACTACACTCGTGGATTTCCCACTCACAGCTGCCCATTGTTGAGTTAGTTGGATTACAGACGGTAAGTCAATCCAATAAATTCCCTTAATATATAGAGACATTCCATAAGTTCTGTGACACTAGAGAACACTGACTAATATAGACTCTCCTATAGGATTGATTGATTGGTTGGTTGGTTGGTTGATTGAGGCAGGCTATCATATAGTCCAGGCTGGTCTCAAACTCACTATATAACCATATGGATGCTGGGATTCAAACCTGGATCCTCGGGAAGAGCAAATGGTGCTCTTAATTGCTGATGGTCCATCTTTCCATCATGCCCTCCCTTTTCTGTGATTCTCCTGCCTCCACCCCCTCAATGCTGTGATTACATATGTGTAATACCACATCCAGATCCATACCAATGGGTTTTGTTTTTTAAAAATGAGGCAGGTAAAAAGGCACTGACTAACAATGATCTCTGGGTAGATCACTAGACAGAAAACAGAAAATAATAGCATCTGTTAAGCTTCCATTTGTGTTTCTAAAACACCTTGAAAGAATTTACAGGTCAGCCTTGCCCTGGCTTTTCTGTTTTGCTTTGGTTTCCTGGCTGTGGCTTTGGTGGTTGCATGACTATTTATATAGTGGGTTTGTTTGGGGAATGATTGACAGTCATAATTAGAACACCAGCTGTATGTCAAGCAAGTGCCGGAACCCAACCCAGCACATCATTCCCTTCAGCAGATGACACTGTGGTTTCAACTCCTACTTCACTGACACCAACACTGAGGCTCTGGTTTGCATGAGACTGCTCACTTTTGGCTTCTGCTTGAACTAGAGAAACCAAGCCCTTCCCTTTGCACCAGAGGAACACCTTCATCAAGGCAGGACTACCATCCATTTCCTGCCATCTTTTCTTAGGTCATATGATGTCACAGAGGACTGCCACTGAGCTGGTATGGACTCTGAAGCCATCTAGCTTCCTGGCTTTGGGAGCCCTGACTAGTTCATCTCCTGCAGACATATGGAGTGACAAGATATTGTCATAGCCCTGTCACAGAGTAGGCACTGGCCAGTCTATTGCTCACCTGTGCAGGAAACAGGCAAGCACAGCTAGCTGCCTACAAGAATGACAGCCTTGGTGGTAGCTTGCTCCAGTGACCTCTCTACCAGCAAGAGAGCTCCTGCCATTCTCTGGGGGGCCACAGGAATGATAGAAGCTCGTGCTACCAGGGCAGTCTTAGTATCAAGTCAAGCTCTGTTATGTCTGAGACAGAAGGCCAGAATTGAGTTACTTTATCACTAGCTCTCAGTGATTCAAGTGTTTTTAAGAAAAGAGAAGACCTTCAGGCCTGTGGCCTCACAGATAAGAGAGTGTGGAAAGCAGTAGCAGATGGTGACCTTGTTCAGCCTACTAACTCTTTTCCTTCCCCT
Source organism: Grammomys surdaster (assembly GCF_004785775.1). Taxonomy (NCBI): domain Eukaryota; kingdom Metazoa; phylum Chordata; class Mammalia; order Rodentia; family Muridae; genus Grammomys; species Grammomys surdaster. The sequence goes on from NW_021621098.1 coordinate 7,438,880, forward strand.
CTGCCCTTCCTCACCCCCTCCCTTGACTTCAGTTTCTAGTCCAAGGTTTGCAGGGTCCAGAGGAGGAACAATTAGTACAGCTAAACCTTGGAAAATGCTGCTTCAGGGCTATCTGCTTGTGCTTCACGGGTCTGTGGCCTTCAGGCGAGGCCCCGCTGCATGCTTGCCAAACCAGCCACAGCACCCCTTTAGGGAGGAAGGCAGCCAGTCTGACACCTGCAGTAATGAAGGTTAAGGCAGAATGCAGAGCCAACCTGGTGCTCTGGAATGAGGCATGTCAGAAGTAGAAACCCAGGTGGCTCAGCAACTCAGCAAGCTCTGAATTCTCACCCATGCTAACACCATCTCCCACAGCAGACATTTATCCAGTTAGAAAGCAAAGTCTGTGATAGGAGCTGGGGCACTGGAAGAAGGAGACTAATTCTTACTGAAGAACAAGCTTGTAGTTAGTTTAGTTAACAGGGCCTGGAAGACACAAAGGAGATACTGAAAGAATGAAGATCAAGAAATGAGATACAGGTCCAGAACTTTAGAGACTATTTGGTCCACTGAAGCTCAGAAGTGTGCTGAGAATTCAGAGGCCTGGAGAGCCCAGGGTGGGGTGGGCAGGGCTCTAGACCTTAAATATTTCATTTTTATCACCTTAGCTCAGTTAGACTTCTCAAGCAATTCTAGTCTTCCTTCCTTCCTTCCTTCCTTCCTTCCTTCCTTCCTTTCTTCCTTCCCTTTTTATGAAGTCTTGTATAGCCTCAAACACACTATGTATCTGAGAAGCACCTTAAATTTCTGATCCTTCTGCCTCTAGGCTCCAAGGGAGTCGGGCATGTGGCACTGTGTCTGAGCTGAGGATTCAAACTCACATCCTTGTGTGTACCACCATGCTATTAATCAATCTCTATCCCAGCTATCTTTTCTTCTTCCTCTAAGAAATTTTATTTTACTGTATATGTATTTGTGAATGCATATACATTTGTGCACTACAAGTGTGCCTGGTGACCTAGGTGCCAGCAGAGAAGCTTGTATACCTGGAACTGGAGTTATAATTGGCTTCAAGCCATGTGGGTGCTGGGAACCAAATCCAGACCCTCTGCAAACGCAGTCAGAGCTCACTCGCCCCTCACTCCCTCTCTTCGTTTGTTTGTTTGTTTTTGAGAATCTTTTTATATAGTTCATGATGACCTGGAATTTACTGTGAAGCCCAGGCTAGCCTGATATTAGCAATTCTCCTGCCAGCAACTCAGCCTCCAGGGGCTCTGATTCCCTCTCATTGCCTCCACATGTCCCTGCCCCTGATACACACATACACATAATTTATTTTTTTGTATAAATAAAACATAAGACAAGCCAGCTGGGCATGATTGCACATACCTATAATCCCAACACTTGAGAAGTGGAGGCAGGAAAATGAGAAGTTCAAAGTTACCTTCAGCTCCATACAGAGTTTAATGCCAGTCTGGGGTACATGAGCTCCTATCTTAATGAGAAAAGCAAAACCACTAAGCTAAAATATGAATTCATTTCATTTGCTTCAGCATCAGCTGATTAGAATGTATTCTGAATGTAGTTTTGACAACTGAATCTCATATGTAATTTTTAAAATATGTACCCAGTAGCATCTGTTTGCAATTGGTGGCACATAAGCGCTCTCAGAAACTGAGAGAGCACAGCCTTCTCTGCTGTCTGTGGCGCGTGTTCAGAACAATCCTGGTACAGGAGCTGATGTTGTCATTATGACTACATTGCAGTGACAAACAGCTCCACATCTCAAGGGCTGTCCATGCTCATTTGTGTTGATTATTATGGGTTGTAAGACTTTTATATTATTTATAATTTGTTTATCTACACACACACACACACACACACGTCCTCTTTCCATTAACATTAGGTTGTGATTTTTAAAAATTGCTTCCAATATCCAAACACAGTTGCACACTCTTTTAATTCCAGCATTTAGGAGGAAAAGGCAGTTCAAGGCTAGACTGGTCTACAGAGTGAGTGTCAGGACAGCCAGGGCTATATAAAAACAAACAAATTTGCTTCCAAAGTTTAAAAGATTGATTAAAAAAGATTGATTGTTTGTGTGTATTTTTATGTATATGGATGTTTTCTCTGGGTGTACACAAGAGGACATTGATCCTATGGGACTACAGTTACAGGAGCTCATGAGCCACCATGTGGAACTGAACTCACAACCTCTGGAAAAGCAGCCAGTGCTTTAAACTGCTGAGCTATCTTTCCAGCCCATTTTCAGCTTTATATGAAACTAAAGAAAGCAAACACCATGCAGAGGATCCACAGAATCACCCACACTCACCAATGCTCACACTGACTCCAGGATTTCCTTGACCCAGTGTCTCAGATGGCGGCGGCCTCTTGGCCCTCAGAAGCCCAGGATCTGGCCAGACACCTTTTTTTTTACTTTTTTCATAGTGCTGATGTACAATATGAAAGGCCTAGTGACACCAAATGTGGCCTTCTTTCCATTCTGTCAGGCCAGGTGGGGGATGTCACACAGTCAAGTAAAGGAGACCACAGTCTTTGACTTCTTAGTAAACAACTCCATGGATAAATTTGCTTCCAGAGTTCCAGCTTATAGCATTTTCTCTCTGCTGCTGATATTGACAGCAAAGGTAACAATAGTAAAAGTCTTTGTCCAGTTATTCAGGCCCAAGCCCTCTGTGCTGTCCTCTCATGAGTCAAGCCCTCTGTGCTGTCCTCTCATGAGTCAATCCCTCTGTGTTGTCCTCTCTCGAGTCATTTCCAACCCACAGAAAAGCCTCTCATCTCTACCTTCAAGAAATGCCGGAGTCTGATACCTTCCCAGCCTACCTACCATCCTGTGTGGTCATGATGGGCTCTGTCACACCTGGATCCCCTCAGCTCATCCTCTAGCAACATGGGGACCTTGATCTGTCCTTTCCTCCCTTGTTTCCTGTGTTCCTTCCTTCCTTCTACGTTCCTTCCATTTATGTATTTATTGCTGGTGAGAACTGTAGGCTGTGTGTGTGTGTGTGTGTGTGTGCGTGTGTGTGCATGTGTGTGTGCATGCGTGTGTGCATGTGTGTGTGTGTTTTAATTAACTTAGAGTATGTTTTACTCTTCTCAAGCCCTTCCTATGAACTCCAGCTCACACAGAGCTAACTCAAGGTCTTTCCCTAAGCATGCACCTTGTTGTGTTCTCCAGGCATCCTGACCTCCTCCACGGTGCACACAGATAGAAAGTGAACAGGTTTGGGTTTTACTTTTCAGTCTTAAGTTTCTCCTTAAAAATTAGAACTGGATATCGAAAGCCTGCATCAGTGCCTGGCTTCCCTCACTCCTGGAAAGGATCTTTCCAGGCCACCTGGATGACTCTGTCTGAGCTCCAAGTGTCCTCCCTCCAGCAGGTGTTTCTGCTCCTCCTTCCCACCACCCCCACAGGCCTCAGCAAACACAGACGGCAACAGTAAGGACACACACTCTTTTTCTATTTGCTGTAGGTGGCAGAGTGCCCAGAAGCAGAGCAGTACTGGCATTTAGGGAAACTCCAGCCCAAAGAGACACCGAGGCACAGAGCTCCCAGCAATCTTGCAGTTTGTTCTCAGAAGCAACCTGGAAGCCAAGTGTGGCAGGAGAGTATGAGGCCAGCGTGGAACCAAAGCCAAGAAAACTGGTCAATTGTCCCGACCAGAACCAGGCCTCTGGCCTCCATCTCCTTCACAAGTTGGGGACGCCAGATGACATGACTCACACCTGGCACAGATAGCCCCAAGTCCCTTCTCCTGTGTCCTCACTCTCTGGTGTCCTGGGCTTAGGATGACTGAGTCACTAATATAAACTGCCTGTTTTATAATCCAGCTCCACCCCACATACACATTGCACACAGTAGGCTCCTCACCCCTAAGTGCTTGCAGAAATGAGGTACATTGGCCTACAAGGCCCCTCACTTCCTACTTCTCCACCTCAGCTCCCTGTTTCTTTTGATTGGAAGTACAAGAGACATTCTGTGTGCTCAAGGCCTAGTCCTCTAACAACTTAAGTGGTCACTTCCACTTCTTGCCTTCCTGTCCTTTTGGAAGGACAAAGGGGTCTGACTCCAAGAAACAGTCTCCTAGAGTCAGGAGAATTCCTGGAATGGGCTGGGACCCAGCCTGAAAGGAGAAAGAATTCTAGGTGAAGGCAGAGGGGAGCAAGGGACAGATCAAAGAGAGCCTGGACAGGGTCAGGCATGAGGAGGGCCGCAGGGAGACAAATGAGACCCTCTGAGGGGTCAGCCCAGGGCCAGGATGCCTTCACAGAGCTCAGGCAGGCACACTGGCAGGGAGACAGCTCATTGCAAGGAGACACTAGATGGAAAAAGATAAGAGGTGTAAATTAATGGAGAAAAGACCAACCGGAGATAAGGGTATCACCCTGTAATTAAAAACGTATAGCCTTGCCATCTCCAAGGTTGGTGGTGCCCCATACTGTCCCTGTCTGAGATGAGAGGTAGCTGAGTCCCAGGTGGGGCAGAAATGGGGACAGTTAATTATTAGCTCCCAGCAAGAAGGCTTGGAAGCTGATTCATTCTCCTCCCAGGCAGGAGGAGTGCCTGAGCTCAAGTCCCCCAGAGGAGGTAAGTAGCCAGCATAGCTCAGGAAGAGCCCAGCACCCTCTGGCCTATGACAGGTATAAGCCTCATTTCTTGGCTGGCCAGGTTCACCAGGCTTTTATTATTCTTCATGTTGATGGCAATGGTTGTTCTTAATCCGGGTGCTAACTTTTTAACCAGACACAGTGGCCTATGCCCGTAATCACAGCTGTCTAGAAGCTGAAGCAGGAAGATTGCCTTGCATTCAAGATCAGCCAGGGCTACATAATGAGAACCCAGCCAGCCAAGTCTACATGGCAAGATCTTGGAGGGAGAGAGAGAGACAGGGACACACAGAGAGAGACAGAGACACAAAGAGACAGAGATAGACAAACTAAGTGAGAGACAGACAGACACACAGAGAGACAGAGACAGACACAGAGAAACTAAGCTTTTTTTTTTGTCAAATACTATTTGAACTTGAACTCCACATCTGGAAACGATGCCCAGAGACAATTTTCTAGGCAGGCTCAGTAGCTAACACTTGTAGCTAATTAAATAAAAGTATGGAAGACAATAGATGGTCACCTAGGCTACCCAGAATGTTTTCAGTATTGCCTCTTAATGCCTATATCATTTAAGGCAAACTATTTGACCTCTCAGAGGGGTCCTTGTTCCTGGCCCAAGGCAAGCCAGATATTGTTGTTGTTATCTGTTCCTGTTACCACTGTGTTGCCATCCTTTTCCCATGGCCTGAGAGTAATGCTGTGAAGTAAATGTAGACCACTTTTCAAAACTCTCATTTCTGGTCTGAAAACTTCAGAGAATTCCTGTTCCATTTGCTTAGGTGTGTGAGGATTTATCCTGAGACAGTCATTTCTGAGTGTGATTCTTAAACCAAGTACCTGAGCTCTTAGTGGGGCCACTGTGCTCCTCATACTCATCACAAACTCCAGTCTGGTCACCTCTAAGATGAACCTTGACTGTCTACACTCCTGCATTTTCACAGTCAAAGGCACCACCACTGTCACCTGAGCTGCTCACAAGTACTACAGAAATGACGTCATACTCCTGCTTAGCCCTACCACCCCACCCCACCACATTGATGGCCAGTGGCTTCTCAGTGCAACTCAGATAAAATCTCCAGCCCATAGGTGGCTGAGAAGACCTCGCATGCTGGGGACCCACAGCCCATGCAGGATCCACCTGCTGCACTCCAGCATTGCTCGCTTCCCCTCGGCTCCTTTAACACTTCCCATAGTCAAGGGCCAACTCCTTTCAAGTCTGAGAGTCAATGCATTTCTTTAGTGAGCTCTTCTTCGGTCTTCCTAGCTAAAAACTCCCTCCCTGTGTTCATTATACCATGTTTATTCCCTCCACAATGTTTATTTGACTGTTTTGCTTCCTTGAAACACTCTTATTCTGTTGCCCAGACTAGTCTTGAACTCAAGCAATTTTCCTGCCTCAGCCTCCAAATAGGCTAGGACTACAGTATGTACTGCTTTCCTCCATAATGGATATTTCTCTAATTGGATGTTTATTTGCTTAGTACTTTACTAGGAAATTTTGTTGGGGGAGGTTGTCATGGTTTTGTTTGGGGATTTTTTTTTTAATTAAAAAATGTTATGGTGAGTGGCTGTTTCACCTGCACACCTTTAATTTTTTTTATTTTACTATATCCATTTACCACATGGAGCTCTGTGGCAGCAGAGACCAGAAGAGAATATTAGATCCCCTGGACAGGAGCTCTGATGCCTGTAAGCTTAGATGAGTGCTGGCAACTGAACCTGGGTCCTCTGAACGAGCAGCCATTGCTCTTAACCTCTGGGTCATCTCTCTAGCTTTTAGGGATTTTGTTCTTATTGTTCTATAGCACGTGTTTACCCGGTGTGAATATAGCCCCATGAAGGGCAGTGGAGAGAGGATGGATGATACAGGGCCCTCTTCTGGCCTCAACCGCACACAAGTGGCATACATGCAACACACATGTACACGTAAAGATTAATCTTTTTAATTTTTTTTATTTTAAGATGTCTGCATAAAGACACTTGCATTTCTTTTTTTAATATTGATAAAAATGCCCAAATGAAGAAAAAGAAAAATTAGCATAAATTAGAAAGTTCAATGAAAGTGAAAGATCCTAAAACCAAACAAGAAATAAGAAAGCAAGAGCCAGTGAGTAAATGACAAGGGCTGGACACAGAGAGGAGGTGAGCAGGCTCTACAGTGTGTGCTGTGTGGATGGGAAGTGATCCGTATGCTTACCAAAATTCCAAAAAACTCAGGTAGCAGAGTCAGCAACCAATGAGGAAGACAGGTGTAAGACAGTGCTAAAGTCTCAGAAGCCGCCAGGCAAGCACTCACCATCCTGGTTGTGTTACCTTACATGTTCACTTAATGAACAGAAAGAGAGGCTTCAGCAGAGAAGAAAAGAAGTCCCCAGGATACTCTGGAAGAGAAGCTGTTTGCTAGAAAACATCAGCTAGACACCCATACACCAACTGAGCAACAATCAGACTGAGGCAGAAAGTCACAGACTGTCACACTGCCGGAGGGACAGCCACATTTACAAGTAAGGCTTGTAAGGTGGGCGAAGGGAAACAGGCACTCAAAGACATGAAATGGACAAAGTAAAGGAACAGATATTCACTCCAGGAAAACCAGCGGGCAGAGATGGATATGTCTCAGAGAACACAGTTCCAATTATCAGTGAGTCAGATTTGTGCATCCATAACAACAAAAATCTGTCCACTGTCATCAGAATAGAGATTTGATTATGCTATGGCAATAAATAGGGAAAGGGGAGTCTGAATGAGCCAAGGATGTCTAAACCAGAGGAGTTAACGATATCAATTTTATTTAGGAACATGAGTGCAAGAGACAGACTTTTACTTCAGCCACCGCTGATTACTCCATAATCTTAAAACAATTATAAATATAAACAAAATGTATGAGGTGACTCATTTTAGGCATCAGGCAAAGCACAAGGATGTGGTCTTTGGGAGAAGGGAAGTACACAAGATGAGCACCACGCTCACCAGTGTCCTGGGGTGGAGGCACAGAAACAGCAACCGTCCTTCAGGCAGACGGAAACAGCTTGGAGGTCAGGGCTGCTAAAGGGGCAGCCACAGTTCTTATGCAAAAATAAGGGGGAAGAAGTTCGCTGTTCAGAGTACAAATCCTATAAACATTTGTTCTCTGGAGAAGCCAAACAAATGAGGCTCTATCCAGAAAGTTCTATCCCCCAAAAAAGTTCCAGAAATAGACTAACAGAGAAAATAAAAAGAATAAAAATTTTCAGGAAATAACAGGAGTTGGGTGTAATGTACACCTTTAATCCCAGCACTGGGAAGGCAGAGGCAGGAAGAGGAGCTCTGTGAGTTTGAGGCAGCCTGGTTTACACAAAGAGTTCTAGGAACAGCCAGGACTACATAGAAAGACTTTGTCTCACAGAGAGA
>NW_021621098.1:7447286-7452641 GCF_004785775.1 Grammomys surdaster
AGGAGAGGAGAGGAGAGGAGAGGAGAGGAGAGGAGAGGAGAGGAGAGGAGAGGAGAGGAGAGGGAAAATAAAAGGAAAGGAAGGAAGAGAAAGAACATGAAGGTCCGGCTTGTGTGCTCTTGCAGAAGTGATTTGGTGTGGTGCCTCTTTTGTGAAGTGGCAGCTGAGGTAACATTAGGGCACACCATGACCAACACAAGACTGAGAACAAGGATCACATTAATTTGAAGACCACAGGCCAGGATGGTTCTGCAGTGCTGTTTAGAGATGAGGGAAACTTGGCAAACTAATGAAAGCTCATTGTGAGCGATACGGTTTGTCCATGAGGCAGCTCACATTATAGTTTGATGGGCAGCCAATCTGTGAGACAAACACACCCACAAGGCTTGAAATGTAAGGTGAAGTACCACTGACACATTTCAGCAGCATGCAGGTGTTATTCAAAACGGAAGGCTCTACTTTACTCCAGAATTTTATTATAGACCAAGAACACCATCTCCGTTTGGAACCTGAGACTTGGTTTCGTGCATCCTGATGGCCACAGTACAGCTTTCTCTGTCCTTTCATTTCCCAGTCCCCATTCTTTCACTGTGCAGGATGTACTTGGTGTATGTGTGTAAGCATATTAAACTTTTGTTTTTTAAAACTAAAAGGCCAATATTCTGTTTACACTGACATCAAATGACGATACTAACTTTTAAAATAATTAAATAAACTAGTAGTACTCTCAGGAGAAATGAATCATAATCATTTTCCTTTCAACTCAAGCATTCTGTTGTTTAATTAAATAAACTTTTTGTTTAAAAATACATAAAATAATACAAGGAAGTGTGAAGGACAGCAGATAGGGGTGTCCTTGAATCTTCAAGCTGTGAACGATGCTGTGGCACACAAGAGAGGTCTGAGAGACATTATAAGAACAGCTCTGGGCATGTGAGCCCAGTAGACACTGGACAGAGGCGATTGCCGGCAGTGAGCCTGAAGGCTTGGAAATCCCAGTCTTTCAGCTGAGACTCCACAAAGTTCACCCTGGTAAAGCCTTAAAGGACTGGCTACAACTAATTTAACTAAATCTTAAACTACCAGGTCTGGCTTAGTCAAGAAGATGCAGACACACAAGGATGACACCAGTTTGGTTTCTGGCATCTACATAAAGCCTGGTGTGTTTGGGGTTGGAAAGATGGCTTAGTGGTGAAGAATGTTTGCTGGAATTCATTTCACATCAGGCTGCTACAATGGCCTGTAACTCCAGCTCCAGGGAGTCTGAAACCCTTCTTTTGGCTTCACTTGCATGGCAATACTCATACACACCAGATACACACACTTACGCATGAATGAAAGTAAGATAAATCTTTTTTAAAGAGAAAGATCAAAAGAGGGTAGATGAGTATAGTGGCCTAAACTTTCCTAAATTTGGTGGGAGGAAAACAAATCTCATCTTACCTACCCATCAGTCTCTATGAGAAATAACCAAGACAATGACAAAACCAGACATAAGTACACTATGCCCAACTTGCTGAAAAAGAGAGGAAATCTCAAAAAGTAGCTGAAGGTTGAGGAGCAACAGAGATGAACCCCACTTTTGCCATCTCCAGCCATCTCCCTTTAACCCTCAGTGTGATCTGAAAAGTGGTACTTATGTCTGACTTTTAGATATATACTTTAAATGTTTATTTAATTTTGGATAGATAATGCATGAATATGCTTTTTTAAAAATCTAATAATTCTATATTAGAGTTCATTCCAAGATCCATCAGAGTTATGTACACACAATAAAAGATTTGTTGCACGTAGTGATCTAACCGCAGGGGCTGGTAAAACACTCTATGTAATGCTATTATCTCAACATCTGATTCTAGAGTCTGAAAGAAGATGAATAGAAAGTGGGGGACATCAAGGACAAGCTGAAACCTCGAGTCTGCTTAAGAATCAAAGATAGTGAAACAAAGATGTCTGCACTTAGTGCAGTGATCTTCGTGTGCTGCAGGAGAAGAGTCAGACTTGGTCAATCAGTCAGAAAAGCTGTAATTTCTATCCAAGGGAAAGGACTTACTGATAGCACTGGAAGCTAGCAGGTAACAAAAACAGACAGTCCTTGCTTCTACCTTCCAAAGCTCATCTAGCAATCCCTTTGGAGGACTCCTCTAACTGGAAAGGCACAGCATAAAGAATTCTGGGAAATATGATTGAGCTGGACCAAGTCGATACACTACACAGCTGCTATCCACATAACAGGGCTCCAATTAAAGATTGTCTCTCACACCCTATCCTCTCCATTTCCCTGTCTTTAAACAGAAGCCCACATCCACTAACAATTTCTTGTATTTCCTACCTAAAATATCCAACATACAGCGCATATATGCACGCACACACACACCACTGGAAAGCATATGTTAAGCAAAATAGGCCTAATTTTCACACTATCTGGTACTTACTTTTACACTAAAGATCACTTACCAGGCTAGCGAGATGACTCAGAGAGCCCTTGCCACACAGCCCTGAACCTGAGCTTGAGCTCCAAACCCACATCAGCTAAGCCAGATGAGATGGCTCACTGCTATAATGCCAGCCCAAGCACCCTTACCTGTGGTAAGAAAGTTGGCCTGGACTTAGCACAGTGGTGGTAGCAAAAATAACAGGAGAGAGTCTGCCTCAAAAACAAGGCTTACAGAGATAACCAACTTCCCAGAATGTGTTCTTTGACCAACAGAATCTCAGTAGCACCCCTCTCACTCTTTGCCCTCTCTCACCCACACATGAACATTCCCACACATAATATGTGTTATGTATGATATCTTAAAGTAAATACATAATCACATATTATACCCCAGTATCTTCACATCTTCCTTTGAACTAAACAATGTGTTTTAGAAAATATTCTATGTACCACATTAAGGCTGATGAGTTGAATGGCCAGCAAATACTTGGAGAAGGATTTGACATCCTTAGCCTCCTGGGAAATGGATATTAAAACTGCCCTGAGATTTCATCTCAGCAGAGTCACAATGGCTGTGATCAAGAAGATAAAGTATCACAAATACGCTGAGGATGTGGAGAAGGGGACACTGGATCACTGCTGGTAGGAGAGTAAATGTGTGCAGCTACTATGGAAATCAATAGAGATTGCTCCAAAAACTGAAAACAGAACTGTCGTATAACCCAGCAATTCCACTCCTGTGTATATACCCAAAGAATTACAAATCTACATCCCACAGAGATTTGTGCATTAGTGTTTATTGATGCATTAGTTACAACAGAAACAGAAAATGGAGCCAACCTAGACATCCATCAACAGATGAATGAATACCGAAAATGTGATACATATACACAATGGAATTTTGTGCAGTCATAGAAATCATGACATTTGCAGCAAAGTGGATACAGTCAAAATGCATGTGTTAAGCAAAACAGGCAAATACAAAAAGACACAGACTGAGTGCCCTTATATGTTGAAGCTGTATCTAAAATAGCATGTTTGTATGTATACACACATATGTATGTATATATGTTTCTGTTACAAAACTAGAAAAGGGAGCATGAGACAGGAGGAAGAGCTCTTAAGGAAGAGGGGAAGCAAAAAGAATGGAATATGTGGGTAAGAAAGCTGCAGAGTACTAACTGCATGCAACAAATGGAGGAGATGCTGCCAGAGGGCAGGGGGGTATAGTAGGTCAGGGGAGCAAATGAGAACAAAATCTAATGACACTTATGTACGAAGATGCCATGGAGAAACCATTAACCTGCATGTTATCCTAAAAACTTAATGTGATGTTTGGGATGAGAAATGAGTCTGGGTATTTGAATGCTTGGTCCCCCAACTGATATAACTCTTTGGGAATTTTAAGAAATATGGGCTTTTTGGAGAAAGTGTGTCACTGAGAGCAGGCTTTGAGAAGTTGAAGAAAACAATTTCAAGTGGGCTCTCTCTGCTTCCTGCCCTTCCCTACCATGACAGACCCTAGTCCCTCTAGAACTATAAGCCCAATTAAATTTTTTTGTAAGTTGCCTTGACCATGGTGTCTTTCACAGCAACAAAAAATTAACCAACATATTTAATGAATAAATTACATAAAAATAAAAAAGCAGTAAGACTGGAAATTATGTAAAGATCTGTCTTTTTTTCTTCATTAATGGAAAGATATTTTATTGTAAGTATGTGTCATGATCTCTTTAACCAAACCCCAGCCTGATTATTTTGAAATGTTGCTGTTTGACACAGCCTAGAAAGAGTAGCCTTGTCGCTCAATGTCAAGCTGGTTTGATATCAACCAGAACTAAGGTCACAGTAAGAAACCTATGGTGTGGGTATGGTAACCCACACTTGCAATCACTCCCAGCACTTAGGAATTTGAAGCAAGTTTCAGGACAGCCTGGTCTATACAGTGAACCCACCTCAAACTACAACAAAACCTGAAACAACAGTACCAGTGAGCGATTATGAGACACAAGAGCATGGCCACTGGCCACTTGTCAAGTTTTCACCTGTGGATCTGAACCTTTTCTCTTTGTCCTAGGCCAAAGATGACAGGTTACAGCAACTGAGGCTGTTGTTGGGGCCTGGTAAAGTATCTTCCTGGTGAACAGAAACCAACAAATAACTCAGCATTCTTAGGATTGCTCCCTAAAAAAATGTACATCAGGAAGTATCTGTTCTATACCTTACACGCAGCCATCGCATGGAGTAGGGAAATCTCCTGCATGTAAAATAGTGACTGACAAGTTGCAAAACCATTCATTACTCTGCAGCCTAATGTCACCTTGTGACTCTCAGAGGGAAGGCAAGCTGCTTGAGTAAAGAAAGGTGACACTCACAAAGTCAGATGAGCAGGTTCTTTTCCTAAGAACATTTTCATTGATTTTTCCATTATTGAGTGTTTGCTTAAAAGCCCTTTCACCCTTCATTCTAAAGGGTTTTATAAAGGCCACTGTTGCTTCATTCATGCTTCTGAAGATCCGGCCCTCTCTGGAGAAAAAAATATATATGTGTGTCTTTAGGAGTCACTGTTTTAAAATGTGAGTGTAGAATAAACATTTTGACTTTTACAACATAATAGTGGAGGAACTGGATGTGCATGGAAGACAAAGGTAGGACCACTAACAACAACCCATCTCAAAGCAATATGTAGTTCTGCTCTAAGAAAAGTACTTGGGAGCCTGAGTGATGGCTCAGCAGGCAAAGGTATCTGCTGCCAAGCCTGAAGACCTGAGTTCAATCCCTGGGGCCCACCTGATGGAAGACTAGTTCCCACAAGTAGTCCCCTAATCTCAATGTGTGTGTTTAACGTGTGTACACATACAAGATGATAGGTAGATAGATAGATAGATAGATAGATAGATAGATAGATAGATAGATAG